>NC_056629.2:189649528-189952482 GCF_002870075.4 Lactuca sativa
CATGTTTCTTGCCTCATTTATAACCAACCGGTTTTGGTAATAACAACTATTATGAGAAATATATTAAACATGTTAAACACAAGAATTTATATATAGTCATAATAAGTAGTAAAAGTAAGAAAAAATTATGTAGTAAAAGTAAGAAAATGTCAAATTACCAACATACCCCCTCTTCTCGTTTATTTCTTAATTCACGAATCTTTTCATAAACTTTGTCACTTTTTTCTGTCACCAAACGATTCCTCCTCAAAAGAATCGAGTCAAGTATTAAGAGGATGTTATCAGTTTCTTTTTCTTACCCTTTTAGCCCTCAACTTTTCAGTAATTGGATTCCTAAACTGATTAAGCTTTGTAAGCTCTTTATCGGATTGATCTAATTTGGATTTTAGTGCATCCTTTGGAAAGTTGATCTCTAGAATTTGACATTTTTCCTATACAACTGAAGATGGGGATTTGTTTACTATGCAATACAACCAAAAGTAGGAATTCAATTCCCATATTTGATTTATGACTCAATTGATGTTGTAACATCTAGCTACTGTTACAATTTCATCCAAATGCAATAAGACACTTTCTCAAGTCACGTATTTTCTACAATTTCAAAAGAGTAAACATCCAAGTCGATTTTCTTTTATGAAGTCACATTATGATTAACTTTTCAAATTTCAAGAATTTTTCTGCAATAGTGGTTTATTGTGTTTCTTTAGAGGATCATGTTTGTGTTTTTAACTTGTCGTTATGATATGACCTTAAATGACCCATTAAGAACAAACCCATTATACTTTTTCATCATCTTCATCTTCATGTGTATCCAATTCCATTCTAACCTAAAAAAAAAAAAACAAACAAGAATATAGCAAACAATGTGCATGCTTAGTTTGAAAGGTAAAAACAAAAGTTGCAAAAATATACATTTTCCTTCCTCTTGTTTGTCCCACTAAATTCTTTATCTACATTACAACACAAAGTAAGTGCATGCATGCATACTCAAAATCAAAATTTCTGTCCCTATACACCTTTGATTTGCTTTATATTATATTATATTATATGTTTTTAGGTAGAAATTTAAATTTTAAAGCATCTCCAAAAGCTTGATATTCCCCATGGAATTTGCAGCAACCAAAGTGGAAGACTGACTTCTCCAACACACAGATGAAATGAATTGTTCAGAGTCGTCCACTTCATCTCCTGATATTGGATCTGTGGTGTTGAATTTGTACGAAAATGCTGGCATTGGAAATGCCTTATGGTACACAAATACCTACAAAACCACCAACATTTTTTTATTATTATTTTTTTTAAACAATAAATCAAATTCAATTCTCTAAAAATCTAACACCAAAAAAAGTTTGCTACCTCATTTGTTTCTGAACCAGTCGCAATGTAACCATCAGATACCGATAATCCAACAAAGTTCTGAAAAACAAATCAAAAAAACATATCGCTTAGTTTAATTTCCGACTAAGTTACATTTCTGGTCCCTCGGTATAGCTGACTTTTGCAATTTTGGTCCCAGAACCCTTTCTCTATCAAATTTAGTACTTATTCTCATGTTTTCCTTTCCTAATGCTTTCGTATATAGGTGCATGAGCATTTTTATTTGCTTAATTTATTTTTAAATGACGATTTTGCCCTTGGATCAAATCTGAAAAGAACAGTAATGAAGTAAACAAATTACAGGGACAAATAATCGTTGTACCTTTAGGTTCATATGGCCTGTGAAGGACTGAATGGGGGAATCAAGAAGTTGAGAAGTGCATTCTGATAAATCCCAAAGCTTCATTGTGTTATCAGTGGATGAAGATACAAGAGTCATGGAATCTAAAAATTTCACATAGCTCACAGTTTTGTTGTGTCCAACTAATGTAAAAAGTGGCATACTTGGATTCCTCAAATCATAGTAATAAATCCTATGATCAGCTGAACCAAATGCTAAACTACTCCCAGAATCACTTGGAAACTGAACACAACAAACATTTGCCTTCGTTTTAATGGTCCCCACACTCGCTTCCTGCATAGACAACCAATGTAAGAAAAAACAACTTATTTACACAATTTTCAATTTTTTTTTCTTTTACTTTTTTACAATTAAATATATCTGCAGTACGTTTAGTTTTCAAAGCTGAATTGCCTGATTGATATTCCAGAGCTTCACGGATCCGTCATCACTCCCGCTCGCTATCATTGTCGGATTCGCGGTTGAAAAGTCAACCGACCACACACGTTTCTCGTGCTCTTTCAACTCCATAAACACTTGGTTCCGCGTCACATCCCATATCTGAAAAAAAAAATTAAATGACTGATTAATATTTAGGGTTAATGTCAGAAACAGGTAACCAACTATTTAAAGTGTTCAAAAAACATCCCTGAACAAAGAAAATGTTATCAAAAAGCAAGTTACTGCTACTACATTTGTTCAGAAGATACCATGACGACCTACTAATTTCCTATTATATCAGGCAAATTGAAGGGCTAATGTCGTAAATGGGTAACAAACTATCTAAACTGTTCAAAAAACACTCCCGCCCACTTCAAACACCATTCACCACCACCCATTTAAGACATTAACCCTTCAATTTACCTAATAAACAGGTTATAATAGGAGGTCAGTAGGTCGCCATGGTATCTTTTGAACAAATGTAGTAGCAGTAACTTGCCTTTTGATAACATTTTTTTTTGTTCATGGACACTTTAAACAGTTGGTTACCCGTTTCTAACATTAACTTTCACTATCTAATAAAAGAAAATTGAATTTTTTTTTTTTATATATTTATACCTGTACTACACCTTCAAAATTACTTGAAGCAATTTGGGATTTGATGTAGCCATTCCAACAAATACTGCTTAATTTGGATCTACTCGACAATTCAACAACAGGGTAATGAATGTCACGATTTTCGTTTAGAATCGAATCGTATTCGAATACTTTTATTTTCTTGTTGACGCCAGCTGTCGCGAAGAATTCACCATCGCGATCGAATCCAAGAGAGCATACGAGGTTTGAAGAGTTTAACAAATCGCCTTGTTTTAAATCTGCTTTGACTCTTAACTTCCTAAAAGTCAAATACTTAGATAATCCATCCAAAAAGGAATTAATCCATCCGCTTTGTTTACCTTCAAAATTATTCACAGAACTTCTCTCTGTAAGAACACTACTCATTGGTGCATTTGCATTTCTTCCCACTTGTTTGAAAGCTCTGCGTCTTGTTAAAAAGTAAGCTGATTCTAGTTTCTTGAAGTTTCTCATCAACCGAGAGCTTCTAGAAGGTTGTTCATCTTGGAAACTACCGGATGTTTCCGGAATTTGGGTTTGGGTTTGGGTCATGGATCGGATCCGTTTTCTGGATCCTGAGCTGGCAGAATCATCATTGGTAAATGGGAAATCTCCAAGGTTTGAAGTTAAGTCTCCTTTTTCACGAATGGACATCTGTAATTTTGTAACTTCTTGTAAATCAGAAGATATAAAAGAAACAGTTCTTCTCAAATTGTCTGCAGATTCCTGCTTTTTCTGTTGCAGCATTAAAAGAAATTCCAGTAACAATTCCTGTTCTTCAATCTTTTCTTTGAGCTCAATTGCTGCTTCACGTTCGAGTATATTGTCTCTAGGTTCATTAAGAAATTCACTTTGTAGCACTTCACTAATAACAAAAAATACAAAATTAGAACAAGATTATGATATAAATAAGTAATTAACAAATTGTCAAATACCCAGATTGCCCTTTAAAGGAAACTCAAAACTCACTCCATTTTTGGCCGACTAGCAGGCTCTGGATGCAGTAACCATAAGCAAAATAACGCTTCTTTTGGCCATTTTAGTAATAATTGAGGAGGAAAGACACGGTGTCTCAAGCTAGACATGGTGGCGTTCTTTTCTTTTGGTGAGTTACTTGTGCAATATAACTGTAAATCGAAGTAGATGATTGAATTCGAGTGATTCAGGTTATGAGAAAGAAGTGGATGAAAAAAAATACCTCAAAGAGAAGAACTCCAAGTCGATAAACATCAGAAGCGGCGGAGCTTTGACCACCGGCGGCCTCCTCCGGGCTTGTGTACCAGTTACTTTCCATTTGCAGGATTTGTTTCATCGGGAAACGGTCTTTCTTTTCTTCCGCTTGGTCAACGTTACTGGTGTTTAGATTCTCTGAACCGGATTGCAACCAGGAGGTTTGGTTTTCCCGATCGGGACCCGAAGATGAACACAATCCACCCATGAAATCAGCTGTTTGATTGTTGTTGTTTGATTCATCCTCGCATGAATCAGAACCTGAATCTGAACAAGATACAGATTCTATGAAGGAGACACGGTTAAACGACGACATGACAAAGCAGGAAGGTCGAACATTATGAACCACAAACCCTTGTGAATGTGCGAGGTTCACGATTTCAACGATCTGTGTAAATATATGCAAGCATTCGAGAGCATCGACGACTCGTTCTGTGTTATCTAACCACTGTCGTAAGCTAACGTCCTTCGCTTCGACTGGCCGGATAACAGCTCCGTCGTCTTCCCTGAAGTAACCGAACTGAGTTCCAGCTCCGAGTCGGTTAGATTGAGGCAAGACGGAAGCAGTGGTTTTTTCTCTTCTTCTTCTCCCTGGTATGATTCCGGAATCATGATCCGTGTCACCGGAGAATCTGAAAGTTCCTGTAGGAATTATCCTAGGGTTTCTGTTCGAAACTCCTGAAGAGTTCAACCCACGCGAGCTGCCGGACCTCTGCCAACCGGATTCCGACGAGTTCTCCATTATCATCCGCCTATAGCTTTATAACGATCAGACCAAATGCATACAGTAGTAAAAAATTCTCTCGCCATCGCGAATCAGCAAAGCATTTTAGCTCCACAAACGATACAAGCAACACGTTCTGACCTGAAATTGTTTTAACATTCAAACAAGCTTTAAGAACCACACGATCACAAATCAAAATTCATGGATGTAGTTGGATAAGCAACAAATCATCAAAGAGAAAACGAAAAGCATGCAAATTTTGAGTACCAGTTACGAATTATGACGATGAGAGAAGCTTAATTGGGAGGTAGTTGTTGAGCTTCAGCCGACGGGAACCGCAAAAATCAAATCGTTTCTTTAAGAGCAGTGACCTTTTGTCCACAGCCACATAAAATGGAAAACTATTTCCCTGTCAACACACAGTGTAAGAGAGAGAGAGAGAGAGAGAGAGAGAGAGAGGGGGGAGAATGAATAAAAAACAATAGTTTTCTCTTTTTGGAATGATGAAAAATCATATGTTGATAATACTTTGCAGTTTTCTATTTGAAACCCTAGACTCACCCATCATCTCCAATCCACATCTTTTCTACATGGACTACGTGGCACTTTCAGGTCCTCTAAAAACTCATAAACTTCCAAACTGCAATCTACTATAATTATATAAATTGCAGGCCTCTGAGGATGCAATAAAATATAGATTAAAGTTTGGAGGAACAGGATCTTTGATTTTGTGAGGGGCCACACCACGTGATTAGGTGATTATTGGAAGATTAGTCAACTAACATAATCTTATTAATAAACTAATCACTAACAACTAGTTAGGGTTTCCAATGAGGATATGAACAATTCACAAACCTCATCGACATCTCCGTGAAGATCCATGGGAAAATGATTTAAAAGTCCAACGAAGTTTCCAAACCATTCAAAAAACTTCAATTATGTTTTGTCTGTTCAAAAAAACTCAACGAACTTAACATTTTGTCTAAAAAGTCCAACAAAGTTCCAAACCGTTCAGAAAATTCCAATTTTGTTTTGTTTAAGTTCGTTTGGTTTTTTTTAATAGTTAAAACATGATTGGAGTTTTTTAAACGTTTTGGAAACTTCGTTGGTCTAACAAGTCATTTTATCGATATGGTAATAAGTCATGTCATCTGTTTCTCTTATTTGACTTTCAGGAAAGTGTAACTTAGTTGGGTTTTTTAGACAAAATGTTAAGTTTATTGGGTTTTTTCGAACAAACAAAACATAATTGGGGTTTTTTGAACGGTTTGGAAACTTCGTTGGACTTTTAAGTCATTTTTCCAAGATCCATAATCGGAAGAAAGCTTAATTCAACGAACGAATAAAGTTACTGATCCGAGTTTCCACGGAAGTGAGTGTAGATGGCCTGAATCGGAACATACTATTAGAGCATATGGTATGAGCAACTTGAAGTGGTGTTATGACAAGAAGCAACAAGAAGAGGGGGTGGTGTTCATGGTGTTATAACACCATGTTAAGAGGAGAGAGATAGAGAGAGAGAGAGAGAGAGAGAGAGAATTTGGGCAACCAATAGAAAATCACGTTGCATCATGGCCACAACAACAAGCAACACAACTAGATACAACAAGAAAGGGGGGGGGGGGGGGGTGTTGATGCATCTTAACGGTGTTGAGGATGCTCCACCTCAGCAACAACGAGATGCAACATGATTCATACATTATACTCTTACTCTCATAGATTTCTTGTTAAACCCTCTTTCATTTTTTTTAGTACCAAGTAAGTTTTTTCTTTACTCTTCTTTTCCTTACAGAAAATGGTCACATTTAACTACATTTCATTTTTATTTTATTTTTAAATATAAATAGTTGATTTATTTAAAAATAATTTCCTCGCAAAAAGAAAATGCAATGCCTTTTGAAGAATTTCTTCATCTTCTTGATTGCTCATCCTTTGAGTTTTTAGGTTGTTGTACAATCCGTTTATTTTTTAAACGACTTTCGCTATTTCTCGAAACTTTGAATTCAGTTGGTGTTTGGTACGGTACTCTTCATCTCCTTTTCCCAACTTCGTGCGAAATCTACCAAGAATGCGAATTCAAAAATGATCTTTCGGTTATGCATTTCCCTTCACCGAATCCTCATAAATGTCAACCCAAGCTTTGTTAATACTAGCTCTTCTTGGGGAGTCCATGTTATCGACCTTTGTCTTTTAGTCTCTTGCACCAATTGTTTTCCTTTGCGGCGTGGTGGGGGTTGAGCTTCTTGTACAATTTTGTCCTCTAACTCATCGATGCTTTAGTATTGTGGTTAAGAGTGAGAGGGTGGTGTTTGACTTTGGGTTTGAGATTGATGGAGTGGGGCTTAGCTTTGGTGTTGATTTGATCGGCAAAAACAACAAATTTTATGAACATATCTGGAGTAACATTTGGCACTTGCATAGGGTGAAATTGTCTGACATTTTGGTATTGAAATTATGAAGGAGATTGAATGAGAGCATCAAGTTAGGGACGATAAAACCCTTGGGATGGATCGAGAGACAAAATATTTTGAATTGAGGTGCTTGAACTTGAAACATTGGGTTTTTTCTTCTATTGGGATGTTAGGGTTAGATTGTTGGGATTCATTTTTTAAAGAAAAATAAAGAGAAACTGATATAAGACGGTGTGAATTTAAAGGTGAAAGTAGCGATGTATTTATAGATGTGTCAAATGATAAACACACACATACACACACACACACACACACACATATATATATATATATATATATATATATATTCGTTAGTAAGAAACAAATATTAATTTTTTTACTTTTTTCGCCCGTTGCAACGGCTAGAAGGATAAACAAATAAATAAATAATCTTTTTTTTACCAATCACCAGCAAGAGAGAGGAAGCGGGGATTTAGAATCAGATGGTTGGCAATCTAGTATAGGGATCATTCAAATGTTAATCACTCTTAATCCACATAATGTAACATCCTAAAATTTAAGACCAAAAATTTCATTTTCAATTGAGTAATTTATAAAAACCAAGAGTCTGAAAGCATCAATAGTGTCATCCCATATCATAATCAAATCAGTATGTCAATCATCAAAACATGTCATAAAAGATAATATCATAGTACAACTCCTAAAGATCTAGTCATGCGGAAAATCATAGTGTGATGTGTTGCGATCATGCAGACTCCTTTCCTTTTGAAGAAGAAGTACCTGAAACCAAAACTGTAAACCGTAAGCACGAAGCTTAGTGAGTTCCCCCATCATACCACATACTAAACATACTACCAAGCATATCTGGGTGCAGGCCTCCCCTTCCGGTCTTATTAATGGGATACTGCCGAGCATATCTGGGTGTTGGCCTCCCCTTCGGTCTTATCAACCGGATACTGTTGAGCATATCTGGGTGTTGGCATCCCCTTTAGTATTATCAACCGGTTACTGCCGAGCATATCTGGGTGATGGCCTTGTTGGATAAGGTGTCTAAGTCCATAACTATTTATGGTATGTACTTGACCCGGCTTGGTATGGTCCATTTGGGTTGCATAGCACCATGCATTTGGATAAACTAAATGAGAGAAATAACACTTATGGTTATTAATATATTAGAAGTTCTAATATATTAATAATATTATTTAATTAGTTTGATCAATAATTAATTTAGAATTAATTAAGTGATCAAAAGATAACTAATTAAATATATGGGTTGATTATGTAAATCATTCATAACTTATATAGTGGGCTAAGAGGCTCCATGGATTATCAAGTTGGGTTTCACCCATAGGATGCTCCATGGAGTTAACCCATGGATCATGGAAATGAAGAGTCATGATACATTAGGGTTTACATGGTGTAACCCTAATGCAACACACTATATAAAGCTCATGTTCTCCCAAAAATCGACACACATGCATACTTGAGGGCTAGAGCCGATTTTTGAATGTTAAGATTCTCTCCAAGTTTACTCCATAGCATTTGGTGTTGTGTGAAGCATTTGAGGCATCACACTTGGGGTGCTAAGCTCACAAGGTTTCAAGGAATCAAAAGCAACAACAAGGTATGTTATTCTATCTTACATTTAAGTTATAAATGTTCCCCATGTATGCTAGATAGGATCAAGAACCTTGGAAATCAACTTTGCATGAATTTTAGACAAACATAGATCCAAGGTTATTAGGGTTGCATGTACACTTAGGAAGTGTTAGAATGCTCAAAACTCATCAGTGGTATCAAAGCCTAGGCTTGTTTGTTTGTTATTTGTGCAAAAAAATTGTGTTAAAAATCGAAACAACATGTTGTCTGATCAGTGTTAAAGAGAAGGAAGTCGGCAATAGCACGATAGCAAAGAGCAAAGAAAGCTAAGCGTGCAGAGAGAGTAGCATATAGCGCAAAAGAGTCCAAATACAAGAAAGGCAGAGCGCGAAGCTTGTGGTCCGTTCCTTTCCCAACTATAGTGGAACTTGCCCGAAGGCCGTCTAAAAAAAATAGAAGAGAGAAAGTCTAATTCCACATCTATTAGGGGCACTGAGTATATGGTGTAAGTCCTTGTTGTGTTAGCTAGGCCACCTGCCTGAAGCGTTGAAGATAGAAAATTATGGTTACTTGTTGATTGATTCGGCGTAACGCTCGCCGAGTCCAAGTGAAAACTCATACTACTCGTCGAGTAGGTTCATGCACTCGACGAGTAAGAGGCCCTGACAGCAGATTTTCGACTTTTGTTGCTAGAAATGGACTAGAAACATTACCCTAAACTGTTTTGGTACTTGAAAACCTGTTTTAGATGGTGTAATGTTTATGCTAATCCATTTACAATGGCAATTATCAAATAATTATAAGTTTTAAGAGTAATTTATGATTCTTGAAATGTTCATATTCATGTTCTTGAACTTATGAAGATTAGATGATCATAGGAATTGTTTGTAACCTACTTGGTAGTTTAATTCATGATCATAATGTGTTTTAATGGAGTCCATAACTTGTCCTCAAGTTATGGAAAACCAAAGGTCACACTTTAATAAAATCCATTAAAAGAACACAAGAGTTATAAAATGAAGAGTCTTCATTTTTAATGCTCAAATCAACCATAAGTTATGAGAAATGAAAAGTTTTGAAAGTTATCAAAACTTGCCCTCAAGATTTGGAACAAGTAAAGTAATGATTAAAACTTTAGTTCCAACCCTTAGAATTTAAAAAAAAAGTTAAAATTCAACCCTTATACTTTATAATATTATAAGTTAATAATATATATATATATATATATATATATATGTATGTATAAGATCATGTCGTCTTACCGCTAGTATGCCTCATTCACAAAGCCGGTCTATAAGGGGGGGGGGGGGGGTTATAAGGTTGTTGCCTATAAAATGGCAACTTAATGGGTGTCCACTCTCACCCACCGCTTCCTTGATCGGTGGAGGGTCATTAGCCGAACGGGTAGGACAAGGACTTATAAACTTTCATTAAAAGTATAATGAATATTATAAAGTAACTAAATGTTTTAATTAAATTCTCAGTCTTAGTTACTTCAGGAAAATGTGAATAAGGTGCTAATCCATGAAATTACACTTTACACTTTGTTTAATTCGTTAGTGGAGCGTGTGTGGTTAACTGCACACTAACTTGGACTTAACAAGGTAGGTAAAGGGTGACTTAAAGTTTATCATAGTATTGTATGGAGCGTGTGTGGTTAACCGACACATCGATTGAGTGATAAACATTATGGGTACCAAGTGATTTGCATGGTTACTTCACACCTCGTTTTGTGATCCTCTGTATCCCAGTCACAAAACTTGGAGGGCACACTCGAGATTGAAACATGCCTTTGAAAAGTTCATTGAATCTCAAAAGAATCTAGGAATTTCTAAGAACCAAATTAAAAACTTAATATTTTAATATTTCGTTTTTGGTGGAAATTGGTGAATCGTCATTCACCTACCTTTCAAATATGTTATTACTTAGATTACGACATACCTCTTCTAAGTATAATATATTATGATTAGGTCCTAACCTTAATATTACATTTGGGTGTTTTATTACGGACTATATCTATATCTAAACTAATCTATTCTTTCTTATCACTCAGATGTCTTTAAATAATGCTGCTTCTGGCTCTAATCCTAATGGATCCTTTACCCTTATGAACTTGTGTGGGAAAGTCACTTTTGATGGATCCAACTTCAATGAATGGATAAGAAACATCAGGATGATTACCCGCTACGAGGACAAAGAATATGTCCTCGATAAGGAGCTTAAGGAGATTGATGAGACCACTGCAACTCCCCAGGAGATCGCTGACTTCCGGGCACATGAAAGGGATGCTACCATAGTGGCATGCATCATGTTGGCCACCATGATAACAGAACTCCAAAAGTCCTATGAGGACTTCTACCCTTTTGAAATGCACCAAGATTTGATGGAAATATACCATCAAAGTGCACGAAAAAAGAGGTATGAAATCATCTCCTCCATGATAACAACCTGAATGAAGGATGGTGAACCCATCACGGGCGACATGTAGAAAATGCAAAGATTTGTGGACCGTTTGCTGAAGCTTAATGTGAGCTTCCCCGAGGAGCTTGCAATAGATATCATTTCGTACTATTTACCCTCGTGCTATGATCAATTCCGTGTGACATATCACATGAATAAGGAAGACGTCACACTCAGCAAACTTCAAGGACTCATAAAGACCGCGGAAGGTGGTCTTAAGGGTAAGTCGGGTGTTACTCCTACTCTTACCAACTCCGCCCCTGTCTTGGCAATCGGGAAAGGGAAGGGTAAGAAGAGGAAGACCCCCTCGAAGGGTACCAAGGATAAGACCCTTGAATGCTCCTCTTCAAATGGAACCAAGAAAGGTTTTGTTACTCCTTCTACTGACCCAAAGGAGGCTGAATACTTCTATTGCCATGAAAAGGCACATTGGAAGCGAAACTGCCCAAAGTACCAGCAAGATGTGAAGGATGGGAAAGTTAAACCCATCCATGCAGGTATTTACACTATCTTATCTAATAACTCACCCTAATCAAACTCTTGGGTCCTTGATACCGGTTGTGGTATTCATATATGTTCTGATTTGTAGGGACTAAGAAGAAGTGAGAATGTGGAGCAAGGAAGAATAAACTGATGGGTTTTGAGCATTCTAACACTTCCTAAGTGTACATGCAACCCTAATAAACCTTGGATCTATGTTTATCTAAGATACATGCAAATAATTATTTTTCCAAGGTTCATATCCTAACTAGCATGGCATGGGGAACATGAATCAAATAAAGCTAGTAGAAATACTTACCTTGTAGTAGTAGTTGATTGCTTGGAGTTTTAGAGCCTAGCACCAATAGTGTGGATGCCTCAAATGGAAATCACAAATCACCACAAACTTGGAACTTTGAGAGAATAGTCACTACTATCTTGAAATCGGCCCTCACCTCAACAAGTGTCAACTAGTGTGATTTCAAGAACCAAAGCCTCCTTTATATATTGTGGTGGATTAGGGTTACATCCATGTAAACCCTAATACCCATGTCTCTTCATTTCCATGAGATCCATGGGTTAAATCTCCATGTAGTATCCATGGACTTTTCCATGCAAGCCTAGCCCATTCCAAATAAGCATTAGCCCACACTATATAAATATAGAAGCCCATATTTAATTAGTAATATCTTTGATCTCTAAATTAATCCTAGATTAATTATAGATCAATACTAATTAAATAATATGATCTTATATTAATATATTAGAACTTATAACATATTAATCAATCATAACTTGTACTATTCTCAAAAGATTATCCATAAATTGTTCGGGTGAAGTGCAACCAAAATGGACCATGCCGGGTCGTGTCAAGTACATACCAAATATAGTTATGGACTTAGACACTATATCCAACATAAACTTGATCATGGGGAATAGGAAAGTTTCACCTGTCACCAAGATTGGAGTTTATACTTTATCGCTAAGTGTGTGACAACCCAAAACTTTCCATTCCGTTCAACCATCCACTTCAATATGAGTTAAAACCATTTCTTCTAACTTTCAAACTTTTTGGAATAAGTTTGAGTGTTTTAAAGTTAGTGCTTCAGAAGATATCAGGAGAGTGGATACTCTAGGGTGTATTATGTAGCAATAAGTGCCCAAAACTTCAAGAGTTTTGAGTTTACGGTCCAAAATGGTATTGGGACCGTAAACCCAAAAGACTATATAAGTGAGACTTAGAAATTTTAATCACTTTTTCACATTTCCAAAGACTAGGGCCATTTCTCTCTCAAGTATCATCCCGTTTTTCTTCAAGATCTTCATCTAGTAAGTGTTTCTAGCCCTATTATGATTAGATCAAGTGTTAAACATCAAGTAATCATCAAAATACCCCAAGGACAAGGTGTTCACGGCCCAAGAAGATCTTCTTGGACCGTGTTTCTAGCCCTACTTATGTCATTTATAAGTTGTCAATACATTTCAAAACTCTTTTAAAGGTTGTGTTACTTTATAGTTGTACAAAACTCCGTTTTTAAAGTATAAGCATAACTTGGTAGATAAATGAGTCTTTTCAGTAACAGTACAGTTAGAACATTTGTAAAATATTATAGGTATAGTTTAGGAGAATTCCATTCATTACTTCTAGTACAATGAAGCACACAAAGAGTCAGTTCAGTTCACAAGTCTATACAAATACAATACGCTTACATAGAATACAGTTACATAAATGCGATATCAATACATGATAACAGAACAAAACATAATAAGGTGCTATAGCATGGATTGTTTTCAGGATCTAACTATACCAATGAATCACTTCTACATTTGTGATAGTTATGTTGGGTATACATGATCGTAGTAATGTGGATGTTTGCGACTTGCACTCATGCAGGGGTCGCGTGAAGTTCCTAGAATCTCTTGACAAGGGAGCGTCTAGCATAGGATCTAGCCATCACATTATGCCTTAAACGTCAAATAAGGCACAATAGTACTTAAAGTAGTCACTTGTTACAAATACTACAGTACTTACACTGTCATCACGACAATTACAAAAGGATATAAAATTCCAGTTACAATATTATTAATACCTTTACCGTGTGTCTTATTCACATAATCGATAAGGTAAATTAGATTTAGTTAATAATAGTCGTACAGTCAAGTCTTGGTAGAAGACTACTTTCAAAACAGTCGAGTCTTAGTAGAAGACTACTTTCAAAACAGTCGAGTCTTGGTAGAAGGCTACTTTCAAAACAGTCGAGTCTTGGTAGAAGGCTACTTTTAAAAGTTAGGACCATGATGCTAACTTTATGATTCCTTAATGTATACACTATAGGATACATATATACTAAGTAGATTCCGACAGCTAATAGGATGTGTGCTCTTCGCTGTACGTCCTGTTCCCGTTGGATGTGGGCTTACACCGAGGTCACCCAATCTATTATCTACCCGAATATATATATATATATATATATATATATATATATATATATGCTTAGTATACATTAATTCATCATAAGGGTACCAGGTATAGATCAGGTCATAGGACACAGAGTCAACGCACAGTTATTCTAGTACAAAACTTACTTTTCAAAGTTAGTACTTTTGGTATACAAAACTAGCGATTTCCCAGTTAAGGGCTTAATTCATTTTATTAAGCCAGTACAGTTTTAATGACTTTAAGTGAGTTAACTCTATAACACCTTAGTTTATACACCATGTTTATATATAAAACTAATATCCGACAGATAGCTAAATGTGTGTTTTCCCCCGATGTCATGTTCGCGTTGGATGTGGGCTTAGAGCAGATTCCCCCAATTAACTATCTACCCGGTATCAGATTATATATAGCAGTATAAACAAAGCTATTATAAAAGTAATCACCATAGTCAATATTTTACTATAAGAAATATAGGTTTTCTTAAAAGAAATCTACATTAGATATAAAGGAACCATTGCAAATAACTCCATGAGTAACAAGTGAATACACCAAGGTTATATATGACAACGATCTAATAACCAATGGAATGTGTGATATCCGCCTTACTTATTGTACCCCTTTGGGTTGTGAGTCGAGGGCAGATACGCACAATCGATTGTTTATTTACTCCAAGTATATATAACTTGTACCCACTTAGTACGCATAGAAAGGCTTGTAGTGTCATTTTACTTAACTTCCATTAGAGTAGGAAATATAGGATTTTCTAGAGGAACAGGCGAACTTTTCAAAACAGAACTTACAGCTTACATCACTTTACATATACATTTTCAACCACATTTTACAGCTTACTCACATGACTAAAATCTTGTGAACTCACCAGCTTAATTGCTGATCAACTCTTTCAAATAACTTGTATTCTCAGGAGACTATTAGACAGGTGCTCCTGCTGGGAATTTAGAAGATGGAGCATTACTGCTTCAAGTCTTGTTTTGCTATTTGTTTACGACTTCTATGTTTTGTGAACACATACATTGTAAACACTTTCTTTCTAAATGGAATGGTTGTTCATTACTTGCTTACCATATACATATCTCGTGATACTTGACATGACGTCCTCCACCGTCGAACGTTTCCGCCGTTCCGGTTTTGGGGTGTGACAAAGTAGCAGGTTTAGTTTAGATTTGAATAAATGTTGTTATTCGCCAGAAATGGCAAGAAATGTTATTTCCTTTCATGCATTGTACAAACAAGGTTTTACCTTTTCATTTGATAATAAAGTTGGTTCGATTAATGCTTTCTTTAATAATGTTCTTTATTTTAAAGCATTACCTTGTGATGGTGTGTATGAAACTGTATCTATTGTAGATAACTTAGGAAATAATGTATTGTGTATTAATTCTGTTAATGGCATTGTCGTCTTGGACATATAAGCAAGAAACGCATAGGCCAACTCCAAAGGGATGGAGTCTTGGAGTCATTTGACCTAAAGTCAAATGATAGTTGCAAATCATGCTTACTTGGAAAAATGACAAAGTCACCCTTCACAGGCTCTTGTGAAAGGGGTGAAGGTTTGTATGACCTTGTACACACGGATGTGTGTGGACCCTTCAAACATGCTACAAGGGATGCTAATCGTTATTATTTGACTTTTACTGATGATTATAGTAGATATGGATATGTCTACTTAATCAAGCATAAGTCAGAGACTTTTGAAAGGTTTAAAGAGTTTAAACAGGAAATCGAGAATCAATTGGGCAGGAACATTAAGATGCTTCGATCCGATCGAGATGGCGAGTATCTTAGTTCAGAGTTCCTCGACTATCTCAGGGAATGTGGGTTTGTCTGACAATTGACACCTCCCAGGACACCGCGGTTGAATGGTGTAGCTGAAAAGGCATAATCGAATCTTATTGGATATGGTTCGTTCCATGATGAGTTGAACTTCGCTACCAATCTCATTTTAGGGGTATGCCTTAGAAACTGCCGCTCATATCCTTAATCTGGTCCCTACAAAGAAAGTTTCCAAAACTCCTCATGAGATGTGGATTGGTAAAGTACCCAAACTAGACCACATCAAGATTTGGGGTTGCGAGGCTTTCGTGAGACGCGAGACTCACGATAAGCTCGAACCTCGAAGTGAGAGGTGTATTTTCATCGGCTACCCACCGAAATCCTTTGGTTACCTCTTCTACAGACCTAGTGAAAATGTGGTCTTTGTAGCTAGGAGGGCCTTCTTTCGAGAAACAGAGTTCATTAGCCAAGGAAATAGTGGGAGGCAAGTTGACCTTGAAGAAATTCAAGAATCAAGTGGTGAAGGAACTTCAAACCCTAGAACTGAACTTGAGGAGGAAACTCTTGTTGAGCAAATTGACAAGTCTGTACCTCTGAGGCGTTCCATGAGAGTTAGGAATGCACCTGAGCATTACTATGGATTCCATATTACTGTGGAAGGTGATACACTTATCAGTGATGAGACACTGATAGGTCTGGATGAACCTAACAGTTACGCGGAAGCCATGGCAGGCCCTGAGTCAGCCAAGTGGAAAGAGGCAATGGATAGCGAGATACAGTCCATGTATGACAATCAAGTTTGGAACTTGGTTGAGAATGTACCAGGTCATAAGACTGTAGGGTGCAAATGGATCTTCAAGAAGAAGACCAACATGGATGGTAATGTACACACTTATAAGGCACGACTGGTTGCAAAGGGTTTCTCTCAAACTCCAGGAGTTGATTATGATGAGACCTTTTCTCCAGTTTGCCAAGATTAAGTCTATTAGGGTTCTGTTAGCCATAGCTGCATTTCATGACTATGAAATATGGAAAATGGATGTCAAAACCGCTTTCCTTAATGGAAAGTTGGCTGAGGATGTTTACATGAGTCAGACAGAGAGTTTTGTCAATACAGAGTACCTTAATAGGGTGTGTAAGCTTGATAAATCCATTTATGGATTAAAGAAAGCACCTCGCAGATGGAATCTTTGCTTTGATGAGAAAGTCAAAGAGTTTGGCTTTTCTAGGAGTGAATATGAATCTTGTGTATATGTCAAGGCTAGTGGGAGTATAGTTAGCTTTTTGGTACTATATATGGATGACATACTACTCATAGGAAATGACATCCCAACTCTGCAGGAAGTTAAGTCCTGGCTTGGAAAGTGTTTCTCTATGAAGGACCTAGGAGAAGCTGCCTATATTTTAGGGATAAGGATCTTGAGAAACCGGAGTAAAAGACTAATTGGACTTAGTCAAAGTACCAGTTGGATAAGGTGTTGAAGAGATTCAGCATGCAGGACTCCAAGAAAGGAGAGTTACCTATTCAGTGTAACGCCAGATTGAGTAAGACTCAAAGCCCGAGTGCTGAGGCTGAGATAGCATAAATGAGTCGAATACCTTATGCTTCAGCTGTAGGATCGATATACTATGACTTGTACTAGACCTGATGTAACCTTTGCTTTGAGCATGGTTAGCAGGTATCAGGGGAACCCTGGCAAGGCACACTGGACTGCGGTAAAGAATATCCTCAAGTACCTACGGAGGACTAAGGACTGGGTCCTTACCCTCAGTGGGAGTGACGACTTGAGAGTTGTAGGGTATAGTGATGCTGGCTTCCATATTGATAGGGATAATTTCCGCTCTCAGTCAGGCTGGATCTTTACCCTAAACGGAGGAGCTATCACTTGGAAGAGTTCCAAGCAGGAGACACTAGCTGATTCTACTTGTGAATCAGAGTATATAGTAGCGAGCGAGGAAGAAAAGGAGGCTATATAGCTAAAGAACTTCATTGGAGACCTTGGAGTTGTACCAGCTATAAAAGAGCCTATGGAAATTTCCTGGGTGTTGGCGTCCCCTTCGGTCTTATCAACCGGATACTGTTGAGCATATCTGGGTGTTGGCCTCCTCTTCGGTCTTATCAACCGGTTACTGCCGAGCATATCTGGGTGATGGCCTTATTGGATAAGGTGTCTAAGTCTATAACTATTTCTGGTATGTACTTGACCCGACCCGGCATGGTCCATTTAGGTTGCATGGCACCATGCATTTGGATCAACTAAATGAGAGAAATAACACTTATGGTTATTAATATATTATAAGTTCTAATATATTAATAATATTATTTAATTAGTTTCATCAACAATTAATTTAGAGCTAATTAAGTGATCAAAAGATAACTAATTAAATATATCAGTTGATTATGTAAATCATCCATAACTTATATAGTGGGCTAAGAGGCTCCATGGATTATCAATTTAGGTTTCACCCATAGGATGCTCCATGGAGTTAACCCATGGATCATGGAAATGAAGAGTCATGTTACATTAGGGTTTACATGGTGTAACCCAAACGCAACACATTATATAAAGCTCATGTTATCCAAAAAATCGACACACATGCATACTTGAGGGCTAGAGCCGATTTTTGAGTGTTAAGATTCTCTCCAAGTTTAATCCATAGCATTTGGTTTTGTGTGAAGTATTTGAGGCATCACACTTGGGGTGCTAGGCTCACAAGGTTTCAAGGAATCAAAAGCAAAAACAAGGTATGTTATTCTATCTTACATTTAAGTTATAAATGTTCCCCATGTATGCTAAATAGGATCAAGAACCTTGGAAATCAACATTGCATGAATTTTAGACAAACATAGATCCAAGGTTATTAGGGTTTCATGTACACTTAGGAAGTGTTAGAATGCTCAAAACCCATCAGGCCTCCCCTTCGGTCTTATCAACCGGATACGGGGTCTATATCACCCCTACCACTACTACATAATATTACTAGTACATAAATGATAACAGATAGTGGCATACCAGACAATTATCACAAAGACAATCATCTAACTATAAACAACTACTAGTGGGTCGGCATTGGTGCCTTAGACCCACTACTATCGTGAAGGTAACTCACTTCGAATACAGGAAAGTAACTGAACAGTCATCAACTCCGAATATCAACCCAACTCAATCCCCTAAACATAAGACGTCTTCTTAATTACCATTTCATACTTCTAACTCCCTTAAGAGTCAACTTTAGTCAAAGTCAAAGTCAACATCCATGTCAAAGTCAAACTCAACATCCAGGTCAAAGTCAAAGTCAACACCCAGGTCAAAGTCAAAGTCAACACTCCGAGTTGACTTAACTCGCTGAGTTATCATTCAACTCGTAGAGTTTCCATAAATCACAGAATTGTGATATCGCGATCCAACTCGTCGAGTTTTCCTTTAAATCGTCGAGTTCTTCCGTTTTCAACAGAATCAGGATAATCCCAAACCAACTCGCCGAGTCCCCTTATGGACTTGTCAAGTTTATCAGTCTGCCAACTCACTTAATGCATTAAGTCACTAATCTTCGAACCAAATCCGTATCTTTCCAGATCTAGGCTGAAAACACGGCTTAGAGGGTAAAGTTTCCAACTTTACCCATTGAGAACCACTCCAAGGCATTAAACCCAAACCCTAGCCTAAAAAGGCTTATGTCTTAACCCAATAATCCCCATGTCTTCAAGATATAGTCCATAAACACAGATCTGGACCTTAAGGGCTAAAAGGACACGTAAAGTCCCCAACTTTACTCACATGCATGACCTTATGGAGCTTAAAAGGCCAAAGCAAAGGCCTAGAAGGTGCATGGAGATCTTAGGACCATAATGTTTGCACCTTTATGTCATGAAAGCTACTTAAAACCCTAGATCTAAAAGGTTAGCTCATAAGGGACGTCCAAATCCTCAAAGACCACATCATTGGGTAAGAAAAAGACACCAATATAGAAATCTATGCAGCTAGAAGGCAAGGTTGAGGCTTCCTTACCAGAAAATGACGAAAATGAAGCAAAGTTTAAGGATCCAACAACTCCTCTTTGTTCCCCTATGCTTTTCTTGCTTCCAAAAGCTTCAAACACACACAACTCCCTCAAAATTGCTCACAAACTCTCACAAATGCCTTAGGGTTTCGAGATTAGGGTTTAGGACAGTGGAGGATGGAAATGAGGCCAACACCTTGGGGTTAAGGTGTTTAAATAGGGTGCAAAACCCCGGAATTAGGGTTTCATTTCTTCCAGCCTACTCGTCGAGTTAATGCCTCTCAACTCGTCGAGTAGGTTTCTCAAAACCCGCGGTTTGGATCATTTCTACTCGATGAGTTTAGGGCTTCTAAATCGTCGAGTTGCTCTTATAACATGAATAAATTATAAGTTTAAATACATACCAAGAACCAGGTGTTACAATTCTCCCCCACTTGTCTCAAACTTCATCATTGAAGCCCGCTGCCTCAAATAATCATGTATAATGCTCTCTCATCTCCTCCCCTGTCTCCCATGTCCACTTTGACCCCTTGTGGTGCAACATTAGTGTCTAAGTCCATACCTATAACGAGGATGTACTTGATCCGATAGTAGCATGATCCTTTTGGGTTGCCTTCACCATAGCAACTTGGTAGGATGATTTATAGAGAAAGAGGTTAATTAATGATTTATTAATATGTTATGAGAATAATATATTAATTGAGAAATCATATTATTTAATTATTATTGATCAGAAATTAATTTGGTGATCAAAAGAGACTAATTCTACATAATATTTAAATGTAATAATAAATATATGGGGACTGATATTGTAATTTACTGATAGTTGCAAGTTGGGTTGTGGACTTCTAATAGAATGGGTGGACGAATTCTATGGGAAGCCCATAAGGAATTCGTCCAAGGGGCCTTCTAGAAGGGTTTCATGAGTTGCTTGAGGCTTAAGTAATGAAATTAGGGTTTTACCTGGAAACCCTAGTAGCAACATAACTATATAAGGACCCCTTGGCTCCTTGAAATTGGCCCTATGCTTGAAAAGAGAACCCTAGCCGATTTCTAGAGCCTGCATTCTCTCTCTCTCTCTCTCTCTCTCTCTCTTGTTTATCTATTGCTAGTTGGTGATTGTGACTCCATTAGAGGTGCAACAATTAAGACACTAAGCTTTTGAAGGTCAAGATCAAGCAATCAACAAGAAAGGTATGGTTCTAACTCTTGTTTTATTGTTAAATCAAAAAAATTGTATGCTAGACTAGGGTTCATGCTTTGGAATATTAATTTGTATGCATAACTTGAGAAAAACCTAGATCCAAAGCATTAAGGTTGCATGTGCACCATAGGAATGTTGTAGTGCTCAAAACTCATCAGTGGTATCAGAGCTTAGAGTGTTTTTCTATTATATGATGCAATTGTAATGTTTTGAAAGCTAGAAATTTTTTTTTGGTCTCTAACAGATGAACTCGTTGAGTCCTGTGAAGGAACTTAACGAGTTGGTTCATCAGATGGCAAATTTTTTGGATTTCAAGCCTAAATTAGATAAGGATCATTACCTTAAATTGTTTTAACTGTTAAAATTCATATTTTGAGTTACGGTAATGAATATCCCCATCTTATTGAAGGATGATGGTCAAATTTTAAGATAATGTCCAAAATTATGTGATTAGTTTAATTATTTAAAACTTGATATAGAAGTTTTGAATAGTTTCAAAACTTGCCCTCAATTTTTGGAATTTAAAATTTGATTAAAAGTTTATAGTTTTGAAATACTAAATTCTAAAACCCTAGTGTTTTAAAAGTTAAAATACAACCCTTATACTATTATAATATTAAAAGATTAATATGTATGTATGTATGTATGTATATATATATATATATATATATATATATATATATATATAAGATGAGTCAGGCTTATCGTTCGTAGGCCTCATTCGCGAAGCTGATCTATAAGTGGTGTTTAAAGAAATGACCTATAATATGTCCGCCTTTGGGTATCCACTCTTACCCACCGCACTCTTGACTGGTGGAGGGTCGTTAGCCGAACGGGTAGGATAAGACATTAATTCCTCATTAATAAGTATAATGAATATCATAAAGTAACTAAACATTTTTCATAAATTCCCAATCTTAGTTACTTTAGGAAAAATGTGAAAATGATTTTATTCCTTGAAATTGCACTTTGCACCTTGCCAAGTCGTTAGTGGAGCGTGTGTGGTTAACCGACACACTAACTTGGACTAACAAGTGTGGAAAAGGTTAGCTTGAGAATTATCATAGATCAATGGAGCGTGTGTGGTTAACCGACACATTGATTAGGTGGTAAATGACTCGAGAGTTCCAAGCTAATTTGCATGGTTATTCACACCTTTTTTGTGATCCTCGGTATCCCTATCACAAACTTGAAGGGCATAATCGAGATTAAACATGACATTGAAAATTTCACTGAATCTCAAAAGAATCTAGGAATTTCATTTCATTTAAAACCTAATTCTTCATTTCATTTTTTGTGATGGAATTGGTAAATCATCCTTTACCTACCTTCAAATATTTTGCAATTGGATTACGACATTCCTCTTCCGAATTGTGAAATATTGTGTTGGGTCCTAGCCTTAATATTTCATTTGGGTGTTATCTTAAGGATTCTTTATCTAATCTAAACTTTGTCCTTTTTCTATTTAAGATGTCTGGCTCAAACAACACTTCTGGCTCGAACTCCAACTCCTCAAACTCCTTTTCTCTTTTGAGCATTTGTGGGAGGGTCACTTTTGACGGGTCAAATTTCAATGATTGGATGCGCAACATTCACATGAACCTACGATACAATGAGAAAGAATACGTCCTCAACAAAGAGCTCATAAGCTACTGCTGAAGAAATTGCTGAGTATAGGGCTCATGAAAAAAACGTGGCAAAAGGTGTCGTGTATTATGGTAGCCACTATCACTCCTGAGCTGCAACAGTTCTACGAGGACTACTGGCCTTATGACATGTGCCAAGATTTGATGGAAAAGTACCATCAAAGAGCACGTCAGGAAAGGTACGAGATTGTCGCCTCGTTGATAACAACCAAGATGAAAGATGGATAGTCCATCACAAGCCACTTGTAAAGGATGCAAAGGTATGTGGATCATCTACTCAAGTTGAATGTCAAATTTGATGAAGAGTTAGTGATTGATATAATCCTACACTCTTTACCTCCTTGTTATAACCAGTTCAAGATGACTTCTCATATAAACAAGGAGGAAGTCACCTTGAGAAAACTTCAAGGTCTTTTAAGAACTGTTGAAAGTGGACTCAAAGACAAAGTTGTCATAACCACTCCTACTACTGTTTCCCCGACCTTGGCTATTGGACATGGGAAAGGGAAGAAGAGGAAGGCTCCCTCCAAGAACAAGGGAAAGTCTCATGATGGATCTTCAAGTGGATCCAAAGCTAAAATTGGTTCTTCCGCTCCCTTATCCGATCCTAAAGAAGTAGAGTGCTTCTACTGTCACGACAAAGGGCATTGGAAACGAAGCTGCCCGAAATACTTGCAGGACATCAAGGATGGGAAGATAAAAATCTCCTTCACAAGTATTTATATTATTCATTCTAATAACCCATCACATGCTAATTCTTGGGTCCTTGATACAGGATGCGTTTTTCACATTTGTTTTGATTTGCAGGGGCTAAAAAGTAGGGATGTAGAGCATGGGATGATGAACCTGGTAATGGGGAATATGAAATCGTCGCCTGTCACCAAGGTCGTGATTTACTCTTTAGTGCTTAGTAGTGGGTTAGGATTAGACTTGAATAATTGTTGGTAATCGTCAGAAATGATGAGGAATATTATTTCTTTTCATGGCTTGTACAAAAAAGGTTTTAGATTTTCATTTAATAATGAAGTGGGTTCTAGTAATGCTTTCTATAATGGTACTTTTTATTTTGAAGCATTGCTTTGTAATGGTGTATATGAAACTGTAATGGTTGTTGATAACATAGGAAATAATATTTTGCATATCGATTTGTGTAATGGTTTAGACAAGGCATTCTTGTAGCATTATCGTGTTAGACATGTCAACAAGAAGCACATAACCCAACTCTAAAAGGATGGAGTCTTGGAGTCATTTGACCTAAAGTTGGATGACACGTGCAAGTCTTGTTTTCTTAGAAAGATGGCTAAATCACCTTTTAAAGTACTTGTGAAAGAGGTTAGGGTTTGTTGGATCTCATACACATCGATGTGTGTAGGCCCTTCCGATCCACTATAAAGGATGCTAACCGCTTCTATGTGACTTTTACTGACGATTATAGCATATATGGGTATATCTACTTAATCAAGCACAAGTCGGAAACGTTTGAAAAGTTCAAAGAGTTTAAGAAAGAAGTGAAGAATCAATTGGGAAGGAAGATAAAGATGCTCAGATCCGATAGGGGTGGTGAATATCTTAGTATCGACTTCCACGACTATCTTAAGGAATGTGGATTTGTTTCACAATTGACGCCACCTAGGACACCGCAGCTCAATGGTGTGGCTGAGAGGCGCAATCGAACCTTGTTGGACATGGTTCATTCCATGATGAATTGAGCTTCGTTACCTATCTCATTTTGGGGTTATGCCTTAGAGACTGTTGCCCATATCCTTAATCTAGTCCCAACTAAGAAGGTTGTCAAAACACCTCACGAGATGTGGACAGGGAAGGTTCCCTCGTTGGCACATATCAAGGTTTGGGGTTTGCGAGGCTTTCGTAAGACGAGAGACTCACAATAAGCTTGAACCTCGTAGTGAGTGATGTATTTTCATCGGCTACCCGCAGAAATCTTTTGGATATCTTTTCTACAGACCTAGTGACAACGTGGTCTTCGTAGCAAGGAGAGGGGTTTTCTGCGAGAGAGAACTCATATGCCAAGAGGACAGTGGGATGCAAACTGATCTTGAAGAGCTTCAAGAGTCGAGCGATGAAGGAACCTCTAGCACTAGCGCTCAACTTGAGGAAGAAATTCATGTTGAACCACTTGACGCGTCCTTACCTCTAAGACGTTCTAGTAGAGTTAGTGATACATGCACCTGTATTATATGGTTTCCATATAACTGCTGAGGGTGATACATTTATCAGTGATAGTACACTGATAAATTTGGATGAACCTAGCAACTACAAGGAAGCCATGGCGGGCCCCGAGTCTGCAAAGTGGAAAGAGGCAATGGACAATGAGATTCAGTCCATGTATGACAATCAATTTTGGAACTTGGTTGACAATGTACCGGGTCGTACGGTCGAGTGTAAGTTGATCTTCAAGAAGAAGACCGACATGGATAGGAATGTGCACACGTTCAAGGCACGATTGGTTGCGAAGGGATTTACCCAAACTCCGAGAGTTTACTATTTATAAATAGGGTTTAGATGATTACGTTACTGTTTATGTAGTAATAACAAGAACACCTTGAAGATCCTTGACTCTTGAAAGGAAGTGCCTCAAATGTGACACATCCAATGGCTTACAAACACTCTTTTCAAGAGCATGAGAGGAGAAAGGAGGAATCACTTAGGAATTTCGGCTAGGGTTTACAAATTCAAGAATAGGCCGAAAATCTAAAGGTTTGAATCCCTTTTATACATAGATGGCTTATTCACAAAGCTAGGTTTGCAAGTGGAAACCCTAATTCCCTGCTTAAGGCCTAAGTAGCCCATGGACTCCTCATTAGAAGGCCCTTGGACGAAAACTTATAGGGTCACCCTATAATTTTCATCCACTCTTATTCAAGGAGTCCAAGAGCCCAGTTTCACAACTATAAATGATTTAGAAAACAGCTCGTGTACTTTTAATTAATTCCTTTAATCTCAAAATTAATTCTAAATCAATTTCTGATTAAATATTAATTAAACAACATGATTTCCAATTAATATATTATTGGGTAAATTACACGAATGGTCCCTATGGTTTAGGGTAACTTACGTGTTTGGTCCCTAACTTATTTTTTTAACTCGGAAGGTCCCTACTATTTGTTTTTGTTACACGCTTGGTCCCTGTCTTACATAAAAATTTTATTTTTCCCATGATTTTTTAATTTATTTAAATAAACACACCCCCAACCCCACCCCATCACCTTACCTTACCTACCCTACCATTTTTCCCTATTTAAATAATTGTCTTTTTACGTAAGATATGGACTAAATGCGTAACAAAAACAAACAGTAGGGACCAAGCGTGTAACAATAACAAACAGTAGGGACCTTCCGAGTTAAAAAATTAAGTTAGGGACCAAACGTGCAAATTACCTCAAACCATAGGGACCATTCGTGTAATTTACTCTATATTATTCTCATAACATAATAATAAATCATTTATATGAATTTATTATTCCAAACAATAAATTCAACTTCTCTCCAAAAGTCATCATGTCAAGTTGCAAGAGTGAAGGCAACCCACGAGGACCATGCTACAATCAAATCAAGTACATATCAGTTATAGTTATGGGCTTAGACACCTAATCCAACAACATCACCATAGTAGTAATTAAAAGTTTACAACCTATAATTTAAACAAAACAAAATACAAGTTTCCCAAAATAAAATTATTCAGAAGTTAACTTCATAAAATAACTTCAACACGATGCAGCATGCTCTATGATGATGAATCTTATATCCACTTACTAATTATTTCTTGAAAAAAACATGTAAAACGAGGGTCAACTATGAAAATAGTTAGTGAGTTCACAATTTACTAAATCAAGATTTGGTATAAAAGCTTCCATAAATACAAGTACATTGCTATAATGAGAAACAAAGTTCATTGCTATAATTAATAAACAAGTTTGTATATATATGACAAAACAGTGAGTTCACAACCAAGCCTATGACTGATGCCCTATCAAGATCTATTTTTATCGTTCCATAGATGAATATGGTATCATTCACTCAAGCAATCGGGCGAGTGAGGAGTTGTCAATTCCTAATAGCGTTATCCATAATGACCATTGGCTCAAAGAGTTAATGGTTGGAGTAAAGTGGAAAGGACTTAAGACGATAAGACCTCATGTTTCAAGTTGCATAAACATACATAGCAAAAATATAGCAATCAAGTTTGATACAAATCAATTTAAATACAACAAACAATAAATAGTATTTCGGACATGCTTTTCCACCCCAAAACTTAAAATCAAAAATAGGGGGTGTGAATACTCACAATGTTTCAAGTTGCTACAAGTGGTGCCTTAGGATACACCAACGCCTTACTACTGGAATCCTACGCCATCAAACACATGCTAGTGAGTTTCTATGTCGAAATCTAATGTTAATATACTAAATTCTACATATAGAGAAATGCCTAATGTTAATATACTAAATTCTACATTAATTGGTAACAATTTTTCTGAAATGGTGAAATTTTATAACTCATATGATTAAGACAATTTTGGATATTATTTTCCAGATTTTTGTAATATTAATTGAGGATATTTAACCACATTTAAAGGTGTTTTAAAGTCTTAAAATCCAAAACATCATCAAAAAGTTTCCAAAAGTTTTAAAACTTTACATTTTCATTCTAAATACAGTAGAGATCGTCCAAAAAATTTCCCTTGAATTTTTGATGTGGTTAGCTATTTTTCAAAGAATTTAAGCCTTTATATCAATATAAATTCGTGAAAAATAGCATTTAGATGATAAAAATTCCCAAACTTTTTGTAATACTGTTATTAAACATACGTAAGTAGTGAAAATATAAAAAATGGATTTCTAAATAGTTTCACCCGATTTTATTATTTTTGTGCATTTATTCTAACAAAAATGGAGATAAATAAAAAACAATTTCAAAATTCTCCAAACTTTTTGTACCAGTGTTATTAAACATATAGAAGCTTGGAAAAATATAAAAGTTACTTTTCAATCAGTTTGGCTATTTTTCATTGTTTTATTCACTTAAATAGCATTAATTCGTGAATAATTATTACACAAAAGGTACAATTCACTAAACTTTTTGTTTACTATCAACATGTAATATAAGATATTCTTTTTTTGGATAAGCGTAGCTATTTTTCATCAATTTAATCCCTTAAAAAGTCATTAAATCGGGAAAAATATTAAATTGTCATGGAAAATCTGTAAGTTTCTGCATTGATTCTTTGTGATGTCAAGAAGAGGTGAAAAATTATCAAACATGGTTTTAGACCTTCATAACTATATTTTACTATTTATTTCTCTTTAACAAAAACAAATTCAAAATCAACACAAACTAGAGTACTGAATTGGATGGATGGCGTTGTGACTCTCAATTTGATGGAATTTACATTGTGGATGCTCTTAGGTGCAAACTAGACCAATTTGCCCCTGCGATATCAAGCAAAAAATCGAATGGTGTCTATGTTTAAAGGATATTTGATTCCATGTAGTTCAATAATTTACTTGGAATTTTATTGATATAGTTTTAGGTGTGTACAATTGAAATAAAAGGATATACTTTTAGGAACTTATGTTTATTAGGTATATATTGTTATTAAATTAAGTTGGTATTAATTACCTAATTCCCCTAAAATCAATTTTAATTGGAATTTGGTAGGAATACAAGTATAAGAGTAAGGACTAACGGCAAAAGTAGTAACTTTGTTAGTTTCCTAATCGAATTGAATTAAAGTGTATATATATATATATATATATATATATATATATATATATATATATATAGTCCAGACACCTTATAAAGGAAATGAAACCCCTAGGATTTCATAAACCATGTTATCAAAAGGGGATGAGGAGAAATATACCATGGGGTAGGATATGGTCCGGAGATCTTTAGCCAGAGAAAGACAGATACACCGTAAGATCATCATCAAGTGTGAAAAATGGTACAAAATTTGAGATTTTCAGCAAAAGATGGTGTCATGAGGGGTTATTTCTGCAAAATATAAATATTTGGAGGATAATTTTAGTAATTTTGGAGGTCTTTTTTTGTTGTTGTGCAGGTTGCTAAGAACCAAAAGCCAAGAATCATGCCCCTAAATTCAACCTTTTGAAGCGTAAAGGGCCTACAAATATAATTTTTTTTTTCTTTTAATCATAGTATAAATTTTCAAACGGGTCACAAACTTTTTAAAATTCAATTATTTATCCAAGATATTATTTTTCCAGTAAATCCCTGCCCATATTCAATGGATTCAGTTGCATCCAAAATTTTTAATTTTTGAAATTTGCATTGATGATTTATTTTATTTTGTTTCTCATTTTCTAAATATAGTTCTACTTATCAACTGTAATATTTAATGCATATATATATATATATATATATATATATATATATATATATATATATATATATATATATATATATATATATATATATATATATATATATATATATATATATATATATAAAAGTTAAAAACACAACATTTACAAAGCCGAAAATGGATCTCATTAGATACTCATTAGCTTAAACTTGCCCATATAAAACAAAAAACAAAAAACAAACAAAATGGCTCAATTTCAAACTCAGATTAGTCTTAGAAACCACAATTGCTTAATGATACAGATTGGACATTCTTTGAACTTGGATTGCAAGAACACACCCTTTCCTCTTCCCTACCCAAAGAAAGACAAGAAAAAAAAAAAGAAATCAAGTATGAACCCCCACAATTCGTTCGAATGCCACTATACACAAGACAAGGGGTGAAAACTTTTTAAACATTTAGCTCGTTATACATGAATTTATATCGTCTACAAATTCATTCTTGATGATCCGTGTTTATGAATCTTTTGAGCTTATCGACCAGAAAAGAATGTGTTCTCTCCTTGAACTTTTCTCACTTTGGTTTTATCACGTGCTCTTCTTACAGCTTCTTGGATTTGTCGATCATGGTCTTTTAGCATTTGGTCAACTTTCCCAGAAGGAGCTAGTAATGGACCCGAGTAGTGAATCTTGCTTCCTTTCGATCCGTATCCAAGCTACAAAAATATATAAAACTCCTTAGTCAAGAAATCTTCCGTGTAACATTTGTAACATGAAAAAAAATGTTACTTTTGGCCCCGTTTGTTATGCAAGACAAGACAAGACTAGACAGAAACATGACACTACAAAACATGTCAAGACTGGACAAGACAATACTAGCCAGAATCAGTACATGACAAGAATCAATACATGACATGACATGACAGGACTGAACATGACAAGACCGGACAGAATCACTAAATGACACGACACAACATGACAAGACCGGACATAATCACTAAATGACACGACAGAACATAACAAGACCGGACAAAATCAGTACATGAAACGACAGAACATGACAAGACCGGACAGAATCACTAAATGACAAGACAGAACATAACAAGATCGGACAGAATCAGTACATGACACGACAAAACATGACAAGACTAGACAGAATAAATACATGACATGACATGACAAGACAGAAGAGGACAAGACCGGACAGAATCGGTACATGACACGACAGAACATCACAAGACTAAACATGACCATTAAGATTGTGTCAGTGGGACTCGCTCTTGATCACTTGTCTGTACAAAATGCCCTCTCGTTATTCTTATCTTAAAAAATATCCCTAGAAAGCTTGTCCAGTCTGTGCATCTAGGGTAAAATTGACAATTTGCTCGCATTGAATACTTACAGAAACCGGATCTTTATTACTTGATCTTCCATCATCATCATTAGGGTGGCTTGCAGCATTTGAAGAAGCTTCTTTAAGTGATCCAGGAAATCGGCTAATCGATCTTGGATGATGTTGTGAAGTTCCCGATTTGTCCCTACGATCTTCAGACAACATACTCTTCCGAGCAGCCACTAGACCCGAAATTCCTGATAAATCTCCACCATTTGATTCCACTTTTTTTCCAACTTTTGACCATGCTGCCCTTTGAACCAATGGCCCAGAATGTGAAGCTCTTTTGTGCAGATTGTTTGTTTGTTCTTCCTCCATATTTTGAGAAGGTCTCGGTGGATCAATCCGAAAGCCTGATGCCGATTCCTCCTGTTGAGGGTTGAACTTTTCGCTACGGGAATAAGACTGCCCTTGTCTTTTCTGCATTCACATAACACATTTCACTTTGTTTGTTAGTTCCAAAAAAAATAAATAAACTATGTAAAATTACTAAACCATCCCTAACTTTACCTGCAAGGAAGATGCAAGTTCAGCATTAGCTTCAGGAGCTGGCATGGCTCGAGACTCCCGTGTGGCTCGCCTTTCGGGATCGGGTCGGTGAGACTTGCCTCCAGCTGCAGCTTGTCTAGAATTTTAAAAAAAAGTAAGTTACATTTTTGGCCCCTGAGTATACCTGGTTTTTGCAATTTTGGTCCTTTTGAGGTTCTTGTAACGTTTTTGGTCCTTTTTTGAGGCTATTGTAACTTTTTAGGTCTGTGTTTCAAGTAAAATGACTACTTTTGGCCCCTAAGTATAGCTTGTTTTTTGCAATTTTGGTCCTTTTGAGATTCTTGTGACGTTTTTAGTCCTTTTTTGAGGCTCTTGTAACTTTTTTGGTCTGTATTTCAAGTAAGTTGACGATTTTTGGTCCCTGAGTATAGCTATAGCTGACTTTTGCCATTTTAGTCCCATAAATATAGTCATTTTACTAGAAACAAGAACCCAAAACATTACAAAAACCTCAAATAAAGACCAAAATTGCAAGAGAAAAGTTTTAGGAGCAAAAATGTAATTTACTCTTTAAAAAAATATATCCAAACCCATTTGGCTAAAATTATATAAAATGTAAATAAAGTTAATCAAACGTACCTTCTAGCTTCTTCATCGCGTATTTTAGCATCAAACTCTTTACTTGGAGGGTATTTTGGTAAGCTTGAAGGATCACAAGGGAGTGGTTTTGTAGTGAAGAACTGTAAGTAAAGAAAAAGATGCATTAAATGGGGTCATGGGTCGGGTCAACGATCATGCACATAAACTCATACCTCACTGTTCAAGGCTGAAGATGCGGATCCTCTGTCAGCAGGATCTATGGAGAGAAGAGTCTCCATGAGTGCTAATGCAGGTGCTGGAAATTCCTTGAATGTTTCTGCAACACATCGTTTGTAAGGCTGCTGAGGTTTGAAAATGGTGGCATGAGGCAATTTTGATTTTCTCCAATAATCCTCAGATGGAGAGCCACAAAGTTTGAAGATTTTGTGGAGTTGTTCCACCTGGATTCCACAATATGACAAGATTCGTTAGTAAAAAGTTTGGAAGTTTGTGATGTATATTGAATTAAGATTTGAACTTTGTGATGTTAAATGAATAAAGCTTTGAAATTTGGGATGTTTATCTTATAAAGCTTTGAGCTTTGTGATATATATATATATCAATAAAGATTAGATTTTTTTGATGTATGTTGAATAGTGATGTTTATTTGAATAAAGCTTTGAGCTTTGTGGTGGATACCGAATAAACCATTGGACTTTGTGGTGTATATTGAATAAAGATTTGAACTTTGTGATGTATATTGAATAAAGATTTAAGCAATGTGATGGGTGTCACATAAAGATTCCAACTCCTGATGTATATTCAAATAAAGCTTTGAACTTTGTGATGGGTATTTAATAAATCTTTTAACTTTGTGATGTATATCGAATAAAGCTTTAAACTTTCTGATGCTTACTGAATAAAGCTTTGAACTATTTGATGTTTACTGAATAAAGCTTTGAAGTTTGTGATGTTCATCAAATAAAGATTTGAACTTTGTGATGGATATCAAATAAAGCTTTGAACTTTGGGATGTTTATCGAATAAAGCTTAGAATTTTATGATGTATATCTGATAATGATAAGTATTCCAATAAAGCTTTGAACTTTGTGATGGATATCAAATAAAGATTGAGACTTTGTGAAGGATATTAAATAAAGCTTTGAAATTTGTGACATTTTTGAATAAAATTTTAAGTATCTATAGTCTATACCAAATGTCAAACCTATAAAAATTACATACCTCTGTTCTTCCAGGCATTATCGGCTTTCCAGCATACAATTCAGCAACTATGCAACCAGTACTCCATAAATCAACAGCTGTCCCATAATAAGTAGCACCAAGTAAAAGCTCAGGTGGTCTATACCACAAAGTCACAACCCGACTAGTCAACGGTTGACTTTGACCAGGGTCAAAAAAGCTCGCAAGTCCAAAATCAGCAATCTTTAAAACCCCATTATTATCAACCAAAAGGTTTGAACCTTTTATGTCACGATGAAGAATCCCATGACTATGACAATGATCAAGACCTTTCAAAAGCTGCCTTATGTAGCATTTAACTTGTGATTCTGTGAACTTATGATTAGGGTGAGAAGCAAGTCCAGCTAGATCATGTTCCATGTACTCAAAAACAAGATACAAACTGCATGACATTCGTGAGGTCACAAGACCTTCTAATTTTATAACATTTGGATGATTAAGTTTGCGTAAAATGTGAATTTCTCTAGCCATAAATCGGACACTTTCAGGCTCCAAATTGTCAAATCTTACTTTCTTTAGTGCAACAATCTTTCCATGATCAAGATCACGTGCTCGATAAACATTACTATATGTACCTTGTCCAATCTGAAAAATAAATAAATAAATAAATAAAATGTGTATGTTGCTAATATGAATAAAGTGTGTAACTTTAAGGAAATGCTTCATGTTCATGAATTGGAGATAAAGTTTAAAGAATAAGGAAAGAAACCTTGTCTAATTTCTCAAAAGAATCTGCTTTTCTGGGTACCCATCCTTTAATAGCTTCACCTGCAACTGCCGCCAGCCATGGTGGCCAACCGGCGGCCACCTGCTCACCTTCGGTGGCTCTAGGGACACTGGTTAGAACAGGATGGTGGGTTGAAATGATGGACTCTGTTTTTTCTCTTTTTCTTTCAAGATTCTCTCCTGGTAATCTGATTGAGCCATTGACATGTTTATCGATAATCATTGGTCCACCATCGTTATTATCTGATTGTGATTTGACCCTGTAGACTTCTCTTCTTGATGATGCAACCCTAGGGACACGTAATTCAGACTGAGTTTTATCGCCATATCTGTCCCTAGGACTCTCTCTGCTGTCGTCAATGGCGGAAGGCTTGCCACAAACACAACCCATAATCCACCGAATGCAAAACTCACTTCAATCACCCACCTCTTTTCCCCAATTTCACTAAAAAAAACAAAACGAAATCATAAAATCTCAGAAATTAGTCTCCAATACAAGCACATTCCAGCAGCTTGACCGAAATTCGTGCGTAATTAAGTCAAATTACTTCAAAATAAGCTGTACCCAGGTTACGAAATCGAAATAATTTTATACCCAGTGATCAGAACAACAAAAGGATAAAAATAGTACCTGAAAGTGAGAGTTGCATAATGCAGTTGTTGTTGTTGTCTGATCTAGGGTTTGGAAAGTCGTGGATCTGCGAAAGAGGAAGGGGAGAGACGGATGAATGGATAGATACAGAGGGGTTTAATTCCTGAAATCCAGAAATGGAAAATGGAAATTAGAAAGAAAAAAAATAAGAAAATTAAAGAAAAAGTCTATACATTTTCTTGTTTAGCATTTATATATTCTGACAGTTTGGGGCAGCCTTTAGAAGTCTGTTGTTTTTAGAGAGAGAGAGAGAGAGAGAGAGAGAGAGAGAGAGAGAGAGAGAGAGGGGTCTTGTGTACTGAGACATCCTTACCACCACTCGCAAGTCAAAACTTGGATTTATTCGTAATAAATCATTTTATCTTTATTAATAATTCAATCAAGAATCTCAGTTTTTATTTTCTAATAAACTATATGTTAAGTTCTTTTTTTTTTTTTTTTTTTGTACTTGTGTTAAATTTGTTCACATATGGAAAATTGGAAATGGTCCTTGGTTTTTTTTTTTTAACTTTTTTGTCATCAAAAAGTAATCAACTCACGTGTTTGTCCTTCAAATGAACTTTGTTAACTTTAGTATGTATAACCACATTTAACATAATCATTATATCTCTTATCATACTTTTATGTAAAGTTGCATTTTACACGAATCTTATTTATTTAATTTTTTATAATTAAAATAAAATAACTAAAGTTTATGAGAAGTCGGTTAAAAGGCGCGTCGGGGGGTAAATTCCGGGGTCATAAAAAGCATTAACAGGAGGAGGGTAGAGACTTAAGCCCACATCCATTACTCGTTGGTCCCACCTCATCTAGACACCTACATATGGAAAAACAGTATATTTTTAAAATATAAAAAACTTTAAATGTAGAAATTACTCAAATTAGATAAAATAGTTTTTTTTTTTTTTTTTTTTTTTTTTTTTTTTTTTTGCAGTATTGTCCTTTAGATAAATATCCTCAATTATACGAATGGTAAAGGGGTAGCAGGTTATCCCTCTACATATTATGTTGTAGTTAGAATAATTGAAAGTAAGATGTTTTCATAAAGAAAAAACAAACATTAAATAAGTTACATACGTTGATAATTATTTAAATAAAATTAAAAAAATTACAATATAATATGTAAATAGTTACCAATGTGAAACTATAGTAAAATGATGTCCATGTCTTTTGCTAATGGGACAAAATGCATTAATTTACGTCTTTAAATATGTCTAGACACCTACACTTCTGGCAAGATATATGGTTTTTTTAACAACTGGATTTACTACGATTTACTAAATCACAAATGTTAGGCCTAGTAAAGGGACCAAAACAAAGGGAATGATTAGCATAAATAAGTTGTAAGAAATGGGTTTTGTAGCTAAAAGACGTAATTTATACTAATTTTATGGTTCCTATTAGCAAATTAATTAAATGAATACCCCACTACATAATCAAAAATAGTTTTTTGTCTGCATAACTCACAAGATTTCGTCAATAACATTGACTGTGAACTCTTAGGAGTTATCCAAATCTTAAATTCATTTATCCAATTGGTCACTCAAACTATGAATTCTCAGTAACTCCTTTCACACTATTTGAAAAGCTGTCAAAATAGGCATGGCAATATATGTGAATCATAAAACATAAATTAAAAATGACATGTCATAAGTAAATAAAGAATGATACAATTTGACATATCATTTATCATATGAGGTGATAAGATTCGAACTTGAACAAATAACACGGCATTGTTTGTGTTTTGGATTTCAGAAGATAATGATGGTTAGATTTAGGTGTAATTATTGGATGTAATGGATTATAACTAAAGTATTACATGTCAAATAATTTATATATATATATATATATATATATATATATATATATATATATATATATATAGAGTTAGGTTCATATATAAACACTAATTATTGTATGAATGTACGACCACTTGTGGACCAATCAAAATATAGGGTTAAATTTGTAATTTTAATAATTATATTTAATGGTAAAACCGGTTTTAAAAATCAAATTTATCAAAACACCTAAAATATAAAACCGCTAAATATGGAAGAAGTTAAGATACTTTTAATAACCTATCTTCATCTAATCTTTCACGTCTTTTCTTCACAAAAGAATTTCAACTGAACAGGAGACTTGAGCCCTTGTTCTTGGTGCAAATCGGGAGGTAACGTTTTCTCCATGCAATTCGCTTTTTTTAGTTCATCATTTCAGTGATTTCCTTTGTTTTTCTTTGTAACTTCTTTACCCAATTATTTGTTTTTGTGACACTCTCTGTAGTTTGAAGAAACTTGTCAGACGATGAAAGAGGGGAAAAGTAGTTGGATTTTTTCTCTCCAAAAGTTGTAACAAAATACAAATCGGAGACTTGTTAACAGTAAATACCATTCATTGCTTAAACTTTATATGACTAATTTTGATTATTCTATTTATCTTGATTTTATGCTCTACAAGACAAGAATGACATTTTTTTAGTCTTTGAATTTTTAATTTTTTTTTAAGGAATTATGAATTGTTGAAGAATGCTCCAACTTTACAGCTGCAAAATCTTAATAAAATAATGATACATTTACTGCTTAGCTGCCTTTCAAGTTTGACTATTTTAACCCTATATCATATTAGAAAATCAAGTTAGCTTGTCAAACTTCAGAAAACTATGCAACACATAAAAAAATTATTGAAGAATATGATTTTTTTCTCACAGTTAGAACTCTACTTATTTTTTATTCTTTATTAATATACAGGAACAATAATGGTTTTATAAAAATAAAAAATACGTACTTAATCATCTTCCATTATTTTATAATTATTTTTTTATAACTCGAAATTACTATGTAAGGGTATTCAATTTAGTTAGTTTTTTACAAGTCTGAGAAATGACTTTTCGTCTTTTTTTTCAAGTATAAACTTGCCGGTCTTGAAGAATCATCATATGAGAATAAACAATTTGCTACATTTTTTTTTTAGAAGTTTACAATTCTAATTACACATTCTTGAAGAACAATGTATGTTTATCATTTTCCTGTAGTTGTAGAACTTCGTATATAATACCTATTTTACAAGAATTCATGCACTTTATTTAATTTTGCTTGTATTCTTAAAGAATATGAAAATGAAATGTAATATATATTCATCTGTTTTTGTGAATAACCAATAATGTAATGAAAAGTTTGTTTTTTTGGTAGTTGTCAGTTTTTAGCAAAACATTCTTACAGAATATTAAATGCTATTGTATTTCATTTAAGTAATCTGAGTTTTATATACATACTGCAGGGTATTATTCTCTTGAAGATGATGAAAGTCATACTTAGGTGCTGTTTGTTTTTTCGAAGCGAAAATTCATGAAGTCTGCAGACCATCTCTGCAATCCTCTGTAGCAGAAGAGGTGGAACAAACGGCTGCAGCCTATAATAAGAAGCATGTTTGTTTTTTAACATCTGCAGACTGCTGCAGTAAACTAAAATTTAAATAAACTAATTTTATAAACTGAAAATAATTCTCAACACTGAAATTTAATAATTCTAGTCTTAAAACACTGAAATAATAATAACAAGAACATGTAAAAAACAAAAATATAAAACTTTTTTTAAAAAAAAACATAAAAAAATGTAAAAGAAGCTAATAGTTTTATTCTAGAAAAAAAACTAATTTTAAAAAACATTAAAAAAGAAAATAATAAAAAATTAAGAAAGTATTGCAAACGTTGTATACAAAGTTCGTAAAAAATTACACACGTTAAAAAAATGTAACTGAAATTGAAAATATTATTAATAAAACAGTAAAAAAATTAAAAAAAAAACAAATTAAAAAAAATCGTGGAAATTATAAAAATAAATTGTATCATATCCGTAAATAAAAATTTAAAAAAAATCAAAGTTTAAAAAAAAATTTAAAAAAAAAGTTATACAAAAATTCTTAAAAAAAACACTTAGAAAAAATGAAAGCTGAAGAGGTTAGAAGAGGCAAGTCAAGTGCTGCGTCACGCAGCACACGCGTAGAGGTTTTGTAGTCTGAAGTCTTCCAAAAAACAAACTGCTGCGAGAGGGAAAGTGTTGTGCGTGTGCTGCGCCGTGCAGCAATAAGTGGTTTGAAGAGGTTTTTATAAAAAAAACAAACAACACCTTAAAGATGGTTCTTTTAAGCACTTCATGGGAAATAAAAATGTAGGTAGTGTTGGTTGTTTGGAGATGATTAGAGATTGACGAAACCTGATGAACAATGGAGAAAAATGTAGGGCTTTTGTATTTTAGTTTTTCTTTTGACAAACAAATTCTTAAAGAATATAGTATATATCATAAACTTTTTTATATTCTGAAAGAATTTAGTATATATTATATTTTTTTAATCTTCACGAATATTGTATATTATATATTATATATTACAAACATCTTTTTAAAGAATGCAGTATAGATGGATATGTATATTCTTCAAAATGTTGTATATATTACTGTTTTATGTTATAAAAATTGTTTTTTATGTTATAAGAATGGTTATAATTGTTTTAATATATATTCATGATTATACCGCGATACATTTTTTTGAAAGAATGATATGTTACTGTATAATATATATGCCTATATTCTTTAAAAATATTAAAAAAAAACTCATAAATTAACCCTTATTCTTAAAGAATAAACTCATATTCATCTCTTTTTATTGAGAGAATTCTTCGATTCTTCAATATGATTCACGTAGAATCATTTCTTGATATCCAGACAATTAAAGTTCATTTTGATAACTAAATATTGTTTTTGATTTAAGATAAATATGTTCTCCTTAATTCTTTCAACTTCCATATTGGGACTTAATCAAAATGTCATTTATGCCCTTATAATTACTATTTTTAAGTTTATTTTATTTAAAAGAAATGTTTATATGTGTTGTGTTCCATTGTAACTATTGTACACCATCAAATCTTAGTCATATACAAATCTAATCTAACGGTCCAAAACTTGTCATACATTCAAACAATATATATTATTCACGTTTAATCCTAACCCTATCTATATATATATATATATATATATATATATATATATATATATATATATATATATATATATATATATATATATATATATATATATATATATATATATATATATGGTTTGGCGATTTGAAATTGTTGGAAAATCCAACAATAACTCAATTTTTTAATTAATCGGATTAATCAATTTAGTTAAATGAATCTTTTTTAACTCAATTCGTTAATTATTGGGTTAGATCGACGGGTTTAATTGCTTTGGGTGGTACTATACGTACCCTTTACTATCATAAATTTGTCAAATCATAGAATACACAAATCAGTTAACTACAATTATTATTTTATTTCAAAATATTTAAACGTCTGAAAAGCTTTTTTTCAGTATATATATTAACTAGCAAATTTTAGAATAAAACAATAAGATAAGAGAAAATAGAAATATATTATAAAGTAAATAATTATTTGTTACGTACTTACGTATAAGCCAAAAAGAAAAAAGAAATAAAGAAAAAGAAAAGAATTCTCTCTCTATTCTTCAAGCGTTATGCGTAGCATGTCCACCTTAGTCAACCCTTTTTGAAAGGGAGGAAACCTTTGATCCAAATCAAAACTTGACATGATACTTTTTTATGTGAATAAATTCATTAATAATTGTACATCTTCAATATATTCTGAAATAAAATAATAACCGTAAGTATTTATAAAATATAAGGATTATGTTTTCTTTTTAAATGGTAAATTGTACGTCATGACAGAATTTAAACTCTAGACATCTTGTGTGTACAGTGGCAGACCTATGTGGAGAATTGGGGGTCCTGGGCCACTGCTTAATTTTCGGTTCGTAGTGTAAAAATTTTTTTAAAAAAAATTTTCTATTAAGTGCACCCGCTTGAAGTATGAGGGACACCCCTATTAAAATAGCCTGCGTCCGCCACTATGTGTGTAATTTCGTATCTTAACGATTCAACCGCTACGTTTTCATTGCGGGGTCAATGATTATGTTTTTAACAAACAAATAGATGAATTTCAAAGCAATCTTATATATTTAATTTCAAATCAATTTTTTGTATTTAGCATTTAGAAAGTAAAGTTCAATTAAAATTTTAAAAGATACCATAAATTCTGCATACATTTTCATTCTAAAACATTATTTTCAGTTTATAATTAAATCAAATGTTTATGAATTTGGTAGGAATAACATTAAATTTAAAACATGACCAAAAGGAATTTCCATGATATTTATGTGCAATAAAAGCCAACAATTCAAGTATAAATATGAATAATGGAGAGTAGCCTTTGACTCCAATGTTGTTTAATGTGACTGACTTTAGTCAAAACGTCAATGCTTACCAGAATAAGAAAATATATATAAATTTTGTACTGTATATCAAAATGAAATCAATATGATCAACATTTGATAATAAGTACCAAAAAAAAATTTAAAAATACAAAGATACCATGAATTCTAACTTTCATTCAAGAAACTTTTTAGTTTATAATTTATTAATGTTTTTGCTACGAACTATTTATAACTTAATCCTTGTTTTTGTTAAGAACAAAGTAATCCATTTTTTAAGGTATCAAGGTGTTGGATAGGTGTCTCTCGCCTAAGGAGTTGATGATTCAAGTCTCGTTGCGGACAATAAGTAGTTTAGGAATAAGATTTAATAAGTGTGTTTAGGTGATAAAAAAAATGTTAAAAAATCATTTAACAACTTGAATGAGAAATGTTAAAGATATGGACTCGTGGATGGCTACAGATCTTGAAATTCAAAACCGGGTTGCTATTCTTAAAACTCTTCTAGACTTATAAAATAAAGAACATTTATATTTAAAATTCAGTGGAATATTGATGAAAACTCATGATCTTTTCATGGTATTATAATAAGCAAACGAGACAAATGACGGGTTGGGGGATCATGATTGATGGTACTTGGTGTGTTGATCCAAAGTTGGTAAAAATGGTTTCATTCTTTTTATGCGACCAAATATAACGAACATTGTAGAGAGACATTTTCAAGATAATTGGTTGTTTAAATAACTATCTTTTGGACATGCGTCTTAATTTTACGGAGCATGAAATTTAGGAAGTTGTTATAAAGAAAAGAGAAGAAGATCTGGAGAATGTTTTCTGTTTGTATATTTTTGAATGAAGAAAATACACGGTATAAATAATACAACTTTACAGCTAACTAATGAGGAAAATAAGGAAAGATAATAACAACATATTGACTGCATATTAAACATGTGAATGATAAAATTTGGCGGGAATGATCTTGACAGCTCATCTCTTGATATGCCCCCGCAAGATGGACGATCCAGAGAGAAGACCAATCTTGGAGATAAGATAATGAAAACGAGGTCTATGTAGTGGTTTAGTGAGAGCATCAGCCTGATCGTCACCTGCAATGTGTTGAACACGAAGTGTTCCTTGTTGTACCTTTTCTCTAACAAAGTGAAAATCCAGGGCAAGGTGTTTCATTCTAGAGTGGAAAACTAGATTTGCAGAGTAGGATGTAGCGCTAAGGTTATCACAATATATGGTGGGAGTGGTGCATGATGAAAAACTAAGTTCACTAAGCAATGAGGTGATCCACTGTACTTCAGTAGTTGTGGAAGCAACTTCTCTAAATTCAGCTTTAGTAGAGCTTCTTGCTAGAGTGCTTTGTCTTTTGGAGCTCCATGAAATGGGATTGGAACCGAAGTAAACAATGTAACCAGTTGTGTTGCGGTAGTTATCTTTGTCTCCAGCCCAATCCACATCAGTAAATGCATGTAATGTGAGAGGTGACTGTCTTCTTAGGAGGATACCATGATATAAAGTGCCATGAAGATACCTTAGTAACCTTTTGAGAGCAATCCAGTGAAGGGAGGTTGGAGCATGCATGAACTGGGATAGACGATTTACTGTGAAGGAGATATCAGGTCGGGTGAGGGATAGGTATTGAAGAGCACCAACGAGAGCTCGATATTCAGTAGGAGAGGGGTGGGGTGTACCTCCAGTTAAGGTTAATGGTGCTGATGTGGTTATTGGGGTTGATATTGGTTTACACTCACACATATTTGCTCTAGTAATTATATCAAGAATGTATTTTCGTTGAGATAAAAGAATACCAGTAGGATGGGGAAGTACCTCAATACCAAGGAAATAGGAAAGAGATCCCAGATCTTTAAGAGAGAATTTGGTTGCTAGAGTTGAGATGAAGTTAGAGATTTGAGAGGAAGATGGACCAGTGACAATGATGTCATCACCATAGACAAGAACTAAAATATAAGAGGAAGAATGTTTAAGAATGAAAAGGGATGAATCTGATTTGGTGGGTTTAAAATGAAGAGATAAGAGATGGTTTTTAAGTTCATCATACCAGGCACGAGAGGCTTGGCGTAATCCATAAATAGCTTTATTGAGTTTGCAAACATGATTAGGAGAACATGAGTTGACAAAACCTGGAGGTTGAGCCATATATACATCTTCATGGAGATGGCCTTGAAGAAAAGCATTGTTTATGTCTAGTTGGCGAAGAGGCCAACTGTTCAAGATAGCAAGGGAGAGAACAAGTCGAAGTGTGGCAGGTTTAAGAACGGGGCTAAAGGTTTCACGGTAGTCAATGCCAAAGTGGTGGTGGAATCCTTTGGCTACAAGGCGGGCTTTGAGTCTGTCAATGGAACCATCAGGGTTATATTTAGTGCGATAGACCCATTTGTAGCCGACAAGGTTTTGAGCAGTAGAAGAAGGAACAAGAGACCAGGTTTTATTTTGCTCCAAAGCATCAAACTCTTCTTGCATGGCTTGTCGCCATGAGGGATTTTTGAGTGCTTGAGTAATGGTGGTAGGTAGTAAAAATAGTGTATAGATGAAATTTGGAGTTGTAGTATTTTTGGTTTGGTTTTGGATTTGGACGAGTGGTCATTTTTGTAGGATGAGTATGGTCTTCTGGGGAGGGAGGAGGTGAAGGATTTTCTATTGGAGAAGGGGGTGGTGAGTTGATAGGTGAGATAATAGGTGTGCTAGATGGTGTTGAGGGTTCAAGATGGGTTTGGGTTTCTGTGGAGCCAATAACTGGTATGCTTAGAGTAAGCCAATGATCAAGATTTATTGTGGAAGGTGATGGGGGGTCATTGGTAAGTCGTTGAAAAGGAATTTCTGTTTCAACAAAAATAGCATGTCGAGAGGTGTAAGTATTGTGAGAGATGGGATCAAAGATGTAGTAAGCACTTTGTGCTGGTGAGTACCCGACGAATACACAAGGTGTTGAACGAGGATAAATTTTATGTGGGGAGTAAGGGCGAAGCCAAGGGTAACAAAGACAGCCAAAACTTTTTAATTTGCTGTAATTGGGTTCTTTGTTGAAGAGACACCGAAAGGGAGATAGATTGTGAAGGGTTGAGGTTGGGAGGCGGTTTATCAGGTAAGCAGTTGTGGTAAAGGCATAGGGCCAAAAAGTTGTGGGAATATTTGCATGTGATAACAAAGCAAGGCCAGTTTCAACAATACGTCGGTGTCGTCTTTCAGCATAACCATTATGTTCTGGTGTGTGGGGTGGAGAGGTGAGATGAGTGATGCCAGAAGATGAGAAGTGAGATCTTAGCTTTAAGTATTCACCTCCATTATCTGAAAAGAATTGCTTGATTTTAGTGTTGAAATAGTTTTCAACCAGAGATTGAAAACGAGTAAAGATATCAAAGGAATCAGACTTCTTTTTCATGGGATATAACCATGTGTATTTTGTGAAGTGATCAACAAAAATAATATAGTATTTATAGTGATCAATAGATTCAATTGGAGAGCACCATACATCAGAAAACAAGAGATCTAAAGGAGCATTAGAAGTGAGGGATGATTTATGAAATGGTAGGCGATGACTTTTATTAATTTGACAAGAATTACAATTGTCAATTGAACTAGAAAAAGAAAGAACATAACATAATTGTTTGAAAATTTTGTGTTGAGGGTGTCATAATCTGTGGTGCCAGGTGGATGAATTGGTGCAGGGGATGGTGAAGATTTGGGGCGATAGCGATGAACGGAGCTCATACATCCCTTTGCTTGTTGTGCCCTTGAATAGGGGAATTTTTGATGTCAGATCCTTAATGACAAAAACAAAGGAATAAAATTCTATTAGAAAGTGGTTATCAACACATAATCGAGAGATAGAGATAATATTGCGAGAAAGAGATGGAACATAGAGAACGTGTTTGAGAATGAGTTGTGTGTGAGGTGTTTGAATAATTACTAAGCCAATGTGAGAGATTTGTAAACACGAACCATCCCCAATGACGAGTTCTTTTGTCCCATTGTATGGAGCATGGATGGACAAGTTATTGAGATCGTTTGTGGCATGGAAGCTGACACCACTGTCGAAGAGCCAATTTGCAATGCTGGAAGAGTTTATTTGTTGTGGAGACATCGTGTGAACCTGTGCATTAGTAACCTGCAAATTTCGATTGTAAGGATGTACAAATACTGTGGGAAAAAAGGTTTTAAAGGTATTGCAGTTGCTAAGGACATGTCCTTTTTGATGACACCACTGACATTTTCCCAAGAATGGTCTCTGTGTTGCAGGTGGAGAGGTTTGTTTGGGTATGGGCAATAGACCAGCAGTTGTGTTGTTGTGTCGTGGTGTCCATGGTTTGTGACGTTGTTGATGATTTGCATAGAAGGCGGTGACTGGTTGGTGGATAGTTGCGGATGAGACTTGTTGGGCAAGGATTAGTTCATGGTGGATCAACTTTTCATGGAGTTCATTAAATGTGATTGGTGAGTCTCTAGCATGAATGGCATCTAGAATCGGTTTGTATGCAGAAGGATCTAGTTCGTTGATGACAACATCTGTAATGTCTTCCTGATCAAGCTTTTTGCCAAGAATCGCAAGTTCATCAACTACTGTTTTGATATTTTGCATATATTCGGTGATGGTTTGATTTGAGGTTTTTGTGATGTGTTTGAGGCGGTGTTGAAGTTGCTTGATATGTCCTCGTGACGATGAGGCATAAATGTTAGTTAGGGTTTTCCATGCATCTTGAGAAGATGATGCATTTGTTATCAGAGGAACAATTGGGGGGGGGGGGAAGACTGCCAACAAGTGCACCAAACAAGAGCCTGTCTTGCCGAAACCACTTGGAGTAATCGGCATGGGGTGAGATTGTACCGTCAGGTGCGACAATTGGTGATGGGGGGGGGGTGTTCCATCGATAAATTTGTACAGATCAAGACCATGGAGAAGAGCTTCGATCTGTGTCTTCCATCCAAGGTAATTTGTGGATGTAAGTTTTAGGGTAGAAGGAAAATTGACGATGGTTAGATTGTCTTTGGAAGTGGTGTTGACAATCAGAGATGTGTTTGTGCTTGATTCTACAATGGGCGTTGTGCCTGACATTTTGGAAGTATCAATGATATGAGCCTAGGCTCTGATACCATATAAAGAAAAGAGAAGAAGATCTGGAGAATGTTTTATGTTTGTATATTTTTGAATGAAGAAAATACACGGTATAAATAATACAACTTTACAGCTAACTAATGAGGAAAATAAGGAACGATAATAACAACATATTGACTGCATATTAAACATGTGAATGATAAAACTTGACGGGAATGATCTTGACAGCTCATCTCTTGATAGTTGTCTACAATTGTGGAATTGATAAATCCCTTGGGCCCCGATGGTTTTATGTTTGGGTTTATAAAATCTTGTTGGGATTTATTAAGAGATTTTATGATGACTTATGTTAAGGAGTTTCAACCTATTTTAAAAGGTTGTAATTCATTGTTCATTACTTTGATCTTGAAAATTCAAGATCTTATATTTGTTAAGAATTTAGGCTGATTAGTCTAATTGGTTTTCAATACAAGATTGTGGTGGTGAATACAACGAATTTGTGAAACATCTAGTTTTCCTTTAAATACCTCAATTTGATGGTGGGAAAAAGAGAAATTAAATATCCTCCTACCTTTCTTCCTATTTGTCCTCCTATCCATTTGAAATGATGACATGTGTATTAATATATAATTAATATTAGTCAAATATGACATTTGTCACTATTTCACATAGATAGGAATATAAGTAGGAGAAAATGATAGGAGGATATTTAATTTCTCATGGGAAAAAATATGTCTAAAGTGGTCAAGTGGAAAGTTATTAATGATGGTCATTCAATGGTTTAGGAAAAAACTTTCTAATCTAAAAGCTTCTATGTTTTCAATTGGTGGCCATTCAATATCGATAAAAGTCGTTTTGGATAGTCTTAGGCATTTACTACATTTCCATTTACAAAGTCCTTATTGGTGTGTGCAACATTCCTGAGGGATTAAGGTCTATGTTTTCTTATGAGTGATTTAGCCTTTGAGAAATGCTTGCGTCTTTGACTGAGGTAAGTTTTAGATCAATGAGATTTTTTTTATAAAACAATAATATATTAAAAAGACACTATAAAGTTGGTAGGCTAAAAATCCAATTACAAAATATTAAGGGCGTGTTTGGCAAAACTAGCTGCTAGCGGGTAGCTTGTAGTAGGTAGCGGGTATCTTGTAGTGTTTTGTTATACGCTACATGAAGTAACATTTAGATTTGGAGCGTTTTGATTAAACTAAACGCAAGAAGCTTGTAGTGTCAAACGAGACTTTTTGTTTTAAACGGAGCGTTTTATCAAACGCTAGAAGCTAAAAGCTCTCAAACACTCCGTGTCGAACACACTCTAAGTGGTTATTGAAGCCAACAAACCCATTTATTAGGACATTATGTATCTCTATTGTTGTATCACATAAAAGATAACTCTCTCTTCTCAACATATCCGCAAATAAGCATTGCATTCCTCTATTTCCAAATATACCAAATCGATGTACCAACAATAGCATCCACTAACAATTTCTTTAGCAATCAACTTCAATCCAAAGCGAACTAAACTCCCCTGGTTGAATATCCAACCATCTAAAAACCACACCCCACATTCTCACTGCAACTTCACATTTGGCAAAGAGATAATGCAACTGCTCCACCGACATAATACAAAAAGAAGGATGAGATGTTTGAAAAGATTGTTACGTTCTCTTTTGGGTGGTTAGCTTTTAGAAACAAAAAATTTTCATGTTAGTTAGATAAATTGGATAAAAAAACCCTCTTTGTAGTTATTGCATTGTAATTTTTAACTAACTCATTGGTAGTTCTTTCTTATTAAAACGCGTTAGTTAAAAATTACAATGCAATAACTACAAAGAGGGTTATTGCTAGTTCTTTCTTATTAAAATGCGTTAGTTAAAAAAGATTGTGACAAAAATTCTAGCCAATAGGTTAAGTCGGGTTTTTTCTTCGGTTATTAGTACGATACAATCGGCATTCCTAAAGAATAGACAAATTCTTGATGGGCCTTTGGTAGTGAATGATGTGGTGACATGGTCTAAGAAGAAACAAAAGCTTTTGATAATTTTGAAAAGGTTTACGATTCGTTTAATTGAGATTATCTTTTAACATAGTGGAAGCTATGGGTATTGGCTCTACGTCGAGACGGTGGATCGATTCTTGCCTTATATCTTCCAAGGCTTTCGTGTTGGTCAATGGCTCTCCTTCCAAAGAGTTTCCTCTTAAATGAGGCATACGATAAGGAGATCCTCTTTCTCCGTTCCCCTTTCTCATTGTAATGGAAGGCGTTCACATGGCAATATAAAGAAGCTTATAATCAATGAAATTTTAAAAGGTTTATGGTGGGATCGAATGGCTTAAAACTTTCATATATTTTTTATACCTATGACATTTTAGTGATAGCTTATTTTATTTCTTTCTTTTTATTAGTTTATTTTAGATTTTTAGTTTTTTTATTAGTATTGCATTGTATTTTAATTAATTTTTTTTTATCATGGATCGTATCGAGGACTTGTTATGTTGCATGAGGAATTTTGCAGGGTTTTGGAGCTTTTTGTGATTGTGGATTAGAGTGAAGACGACTTAGTGGGCTCCCGATGCATTGTTGGGCTTGGCGGAATCAAAGAAGAAGAATTGGGCTTTTAAAGTTGATGACTTGGATTATTTGGGCTTGTGAAGATGGATCATAAATTTCTAATTTTGGGTTTGGAGCATCCATTTGGTAGCTAAATGATGATTGGTGGATTCAAATTACATGGACAGGGGGGACCAAAGGAATCTTTGGTAGTGGAAGGGTGGAGTAGTGGAATGGTGGACCAATGGCAACACAGCAGCGTTTGCGTGGGTGGAATTTTCGTCGCGCGGGTACCCGCGCAACTGCCCAGTTTGGGCATTTTGGTCATTTGGCACACCATAACCTTAGGGGATCAGATCTAGAGGCTCATTGACGATTTTTCATCATTGGAGACCTGCAAGAGGCGATTTTGGGAGCTCCAAACCATTTCTTTTCATCTTTCCAAATCTTAGGTAGTTTCTTTATGCAATTAGATTATTGTTCTTATTACTTTGTTGCCATGAGTGGCTAATACTCTTATTTGGTTGACTTTGGCTGAAAACCAATGAATGTTTGTGGGTTTTGAAGGATTTATGTTGATTATCAATTTATTCCATGTTTATGATTCTAGTTTGTAATTCTTATGCTTATTTGATGTTTTGATCATGAGCTTAGTAATTGAATGAGCAATTGTTGATTTGTTTCTTTGATTTTGCATTGGATCATTGAATTTATCTAGAACAAAAGCTTTATGATGGTAGAAATCATCTCTAGCTTATGAATCATAACTCCTTTATGGATGTGTAAGCATTTGACATCCTCTAGGAATTGGGGATTCCTTCACTCTTAAGGCTAATTGATTTCTTGGGATCAATTGCTTCAATTGACCCTTGATCTTAATTAAGAAGGTGTGTTGTGGGCTTCCCCAACCTCCATACTACTTATGAGGAATCTTGGCATCTCATGTTTCATGATTGCTATAACCAATTTGGGATGAATGATAAGCTTTGTATTAGATCCTAATGATAAACACATAAATGTTCATTGTGTTGAATTGCCATAGTTAACCAATTATTCCCAACCTTTGAGCATCTCACTATCTTGTTTAATTGCAAGTTTTTAGTTATTCAAGTCTTTTAGTTTTCAAGTAATCAAACACCCCCCCCCCCCCCTTTTAGTTTAACTGTAGTTAGTTAGTTTATTTACAATAGTTCTTTTAGATTGCATTGGTGATTGAATACAACCATTTCTCCGAGGATCGATACCCCTTTTTACCATTATATTACGTTTTATTTGCAAACAAATGGTGTAATTGGCTTGGTGGGCCTGACATCCCATTATTTAGTAATGGGAGAGTGTTCACCTAAGAATTCTAGAAGCGTTGCATGTATTTTGCGTCTTTTCAATTTGAGTTCAGGACTTTGCATTATTTATCGAAAATTAATATTTTCTAAATAAATGTTGCTTTTGGGCAAAGTTAATGATATTGTAGCTATTTTGGGACATAAGACAAAAAACTTGCTTTCAATTAATATGGTCTCCTGTTCAAGGGCGGAGCTACTATGTATCAAAATTTTCCGTCAAATGTAAATTTAATGATTTTTTTTTTCAAAAATTTGTCACAAATCCGTCAACATTCCATCACAAAGTTTGATAAATGTGAATTTAGTGTAAATTTGTCGGTTTAGTAACGATTTTGTGAAGAAAAATTCATTCGGAAACTTTTTTTTTTCTTTCTAGTAATGCATCCCCTTAAAAAATATGTGCAACCCCTGATTTTTATTTGTCACAACTCCTGTTTGGTATCAACAATGATAAAAAAGAAACTTGATGTCCGACTCTTTAAAAGTTTTTCATGAAATTTCACGGTGGAAAGTTGAAGCATTATCGATTGGTGGAAGGCTAACACTTTTTCAATCGAATTTTAGGTGTTTTTTTTTTTTTTTTTTTTTCTATTTTGAACGTTCCATTAACAATTTCGAAGGCTTTGGAAAGTGCATGAAATGCTTTCATTTGAGGGTGTGATTTGGGCTACCAAAAAATTACTTGGATTAAATGAGATTATGTTATGTCAGATATTATTAAATGAGTGCTCTATATTGTAGCTTATTTGCCTCCTACTATGCATTTTATCCTAACGGAGATGTCGATGTTGCTCATTTCATGCAAAGATGGTTGGAAATGGATGTACTCAGATTTGTAAGCATAAATGGAGGGATGAAAAGTCCTTTTGTGAATTATTTCCTAGATTATTTTCCCTTGCAATTTAAAATGATTCTATGGTTGACATTCGATTTTCTTTTGGCTTTTGGGAGTCGGATTGGATACTACCTATACGTAGTGGAATTGATGACATGGAAATGGTTATCCATATGCAAATTCCGCATTATTTTAACACCAATCATGATAATGACTTGTGGACGTGAGACTTATCTCATTTGGGGGACTTTTCCTCTTTGAGACACTACATTGATGACCGAACTTTGGGCTCATTGGGTGCTGCTACTATTTGGATCGAAATTGTCCCTATAAAGGTTAATATTCTAACTAGAAGGATTGGCTTGAATCGTGTATATTTTGTGATTTGGACAACTCAACATTTATTCATTGATTGTGATATTGCTAAAGTGGTGTATGCCGTGACATTATTCCAATCTTTTTCGATTGTTGACATATTAAAAAAATCGTATTAACTTCAACGAACAAAGGTTTTCAAGCAATTATCTATTACGATTTAAAGTCCATAACGACATTAAATCCACCAACAATATATCCAACAGATTGAACAAGTCCGTTACACCTCAAAACTTACAACCTCACAAGTCATTTGAAAAAAAAAAATCAACCAACCATTTTAATAAAGAAAACCAACCCAACTTGTATCAATTCACAAACCAAAATTATTATTTTGACCCCTTCATCCCTCCTATCACCTATGAACGTTTCTTCTTCTCATAAACCATGTCTTCCAATGTTTTTAACTTTCTGAATATAAGTAAACGACATGACAAGACAAACTTAACAACACAAAACACACGTCTTAAAACACGACTTAACAACTACAACACAAAATAAGTGAAAAACCCTCAAGGAACAAGGGGTTTATCATCCCAAATCTGTCTAGTTTCAGCCAATTCAGGACGATAACGTTTAGCCAATATCTCAACTTGTTCCCCAAATGTCTTACTCTTATGATTCCCAATACAAACCACCATTTGATCCCATCTTTTCCTACAAATCTCACCACTTCTATGCTCCAAAAGCTCATCCCACTCCACATCTTCAACACAAGCCGCATCAATCTCATAAAGCTTCCCAACCAACCAATAATCATCAGCATCCGACCATTTCTTCTCAGCCACTAAACTCGAAGTCAACTGTTCATACCACTTCCTACAACAAGTCGAATCACTTCTAGTTGTCAACTTCTCACTAATCGATGTCCATGGAATATTATCCCTCAACATCCCATGCTTTGACTTTTTCTCTTGACCCGTGATCTTCATTTGTAAATCCAAGTTGACCATATCGTATAGATTCTGATACTCATCTTGACTCCATTTCCCAATTTTTAAATTCTCAAGTTTGACTATTCTTCGCCAGGTGTCCTTGACATGGAAGCGGTGTTTACCGAGTTCTTCCGCGATCATTTTCCATTTGTTTCCGTGTTTTTTGTAGGATTCTTTGAGGAATTTGATCTCTTCGGGTGTCCATTGGCGGTGTTCGGATTGTTCAAAGAGGATGTGGGCCCGGTGGTAGATGGCGGTGTGAGGGCGGTAGGGGATGCAATTGCCGATTTCTTGCCAACATCTTTTCATACCTTTGTGGGATTTGCAGTTTAGGATCATTTTTAAGCCGTCGTCTCCTAGGTTGTTGGAGATTATGTAGTTTTCGACGGCTTGTTTTACTATTTCGTCTTCTTCTGGTGTGAATCTTTTTCCTCGTACTAGGTTGTCGTTGTCGGCGGGTTTTGTTTTTTGTTGTCTTTTGGCGGTTGTTGTGTTGGATGATGATGGGAAGATTTCTACTTCGCCCGAAAAGGTAACTTTTTTGGTTTTCTTTTTTTTGGGTTTTTTTGGGTCTTCATTTTGTTGTTCCAAATTACCCTTATCTCCATCTTCATTTGATTTTGATTTCCTATTTTTCTTTTTTTCTTTTTTTGGTTTTGGGTCATCATTTGTTTGTGTCTCCGAATCTCTTTTCCTCTTCTTCTTCTTATGCTTCTTCTGTAAATCACTATTGTCTTCTTCCAAATTACCATTATATCCATCTTCATTTGCCTTTGATTTCTTCTTTTTCTTCTTTTTCTTCTTTTCTTTTTTGGGTTTTGGGTCATCATCTTGGCTCTGGTTATTTTCTTTAATTAGTGCACTCTTGGAAGAATCTTTTTTCCTCTTCTTCTGTAGATCACCATTGTCTTCCTGAATAGCCTTATCTCCTCCATCTTCATTTGATTCTGATTTCCTCTTCTTGTTCTTATGCTTATGAGGTTTCTCTTTCGGAAGAGCATTATCTATTTCTTCTGGATGATTATTGGTCATGTTCTTGCTTTTCTTCTTCTTCTTCTTTTCCATCATCATAGGTGAGGCTTCTGCATCTTCCCCTGTGTTTCCCATTTCTTATGCTTCCACCTAGCTTCTGAGCTTGTGATTCCTGCTTAAGACAAAAGATAAACTCTGAGATAATAGATGCTACAAGAAACCCCCTACCTTAAGAAAAAAACAAACTAAGAACTGAACATTCCTATATATCTATTTGGAACAAAAGAAAAGAATAACACTTGATATAAAAAATGGTACATACAATGTTTCCTAATCTACAAATCGATATACTCTCTCACTTTTCTTTTAATCAAATAGATTCAGGTTCTGATATGTCCACAAGAAATCTTTACAAAAGGTCACTGATGAGAAAAAAGGATTTCAAACTCTTACATGGTAAAGAAATGTACACTAGGGACAAAAGTCGCATCATATGCATCAAAGATGAGAACTTGCAATTACAAACTTTAGCAAAAGATGGTGTTTTTAGAGCACTATGGAGAGAATATCGATTGATAAGTTGGTCAATGGAGCTAGTTAGGAGAATACAAGGGAGCTTCATGATACTAAGAGAACGAGGATGCCTTCTTTAAGAACAATATGGACTCAATCTTTATTTGTATATGAAAAAAAAAGGCACATAATGTGCAATTAATACATAGAAGCTGAAACTACAAGATCATTTCATTGTGCACAACCACCAAACAAGTAACAATAGGTACGATTTCAAGCAAATTGAAAAGCATTCTGTTACTTTTACATTTTCTGATTTATGTATAGTTTTGAAGCAGTAGCATACACCAGTAACAATAAACACAAAATCCATCTTTCAATAGAATCAACATATACCACTATACCAGTAACTTTACTTTTAGCATATGTACTAATACACAACAACAACAACAACAACAACAGCCTGTATACAAGATTTCTTACAGTTTCGGATTTCTAGAATTCCTCATTGATCAGAAGTTTAATTTAAAATCTAAAACCCAATAAAGATATAATCTTCAAAACCACATGACAAGATGAAATTATGAGCTAAACTAAAATCGGCTAGGCTTGATGATGTCGATAAAGATAATGGAAATAAAGAATCGACGGAGAAGAAAAGGAGATTATAAGAGTTGAAATCAACCTGTATGATGATCGATTAAGAAGTAGGAGACAGTGAAGTCCAAAACTTTGAGGGTTTACTGGATCTATCGGAGATACCGGGGGCGTGCAATGATGAGTGGCGGCGGCAATTAACGATGGGCGACGATATACTAGGGAGAAGAGGGTTCCGCGTTAGAAAGGGGGAGAAACGAGGGTAAATAGGTAAAATAGACGGGGTTTTGAAGTTTTATTGCAAGGACTAAACTCAAAGAACCAGGTATTTTTATTTTTATTTATTTATTTACTAGTTTATAACCCGTAGAAATCACAGTTATAAAATTAATTAATTTTTTATAATAAAAACTCAAAATTATTAATCAATTATTTTAAATAACTTATTAATTAAGAGATTTTTTTAGTTATATAAAATTATAATCATTGATTTAAATAAATAGGTAAAATTATATCACTTTATAACTTATGTTAATTTTATTTTAATTTTCACTCTAATCTTATTAGTTTAATGTAATTAGAGTGAAAATTTTGAAATTTGAAATGAAGAATTAATAGATTGACAAGTGACATACATTAATTATGATGCATAATAGAATGACATATGACAAAAAGAGAATAAATATATATTAAGTAGAAGACTTAATAGGGTGACACATGTCAATAGGAGAATAAAACTATTCTTTTATTAAAATAGGGATTTATTTTTTAAATTTAGTAATCTAATCTTTCATATATATTATATTATAAAAGAATTATTTTTTCTTTCACCACATTCATTCTTTCATGTATTTTTTCCTTTCACCACATTCATTTGAAACTCTCATGTATTTTTACTTTCACCACATTTATTTGAAACTTTCATGACTTTTCAATTTCTTTCTAATAATAATTATAAGTTGGTTAATAAGGTTAAATAAATATCAAACTTAAAGTGTAATCACATATAAACTAAATTTCAATATTAAAATAATATACTTACTTCTATTATATTTAATTTATTAGTTTAAATATATTATTGGATGTAAACTATTAACATTTTAAAGATATAATTTTGGAGCAATTTATATAAAATACTTAAATTATTAATGAATATAACATTACAAGCTCAACTTAAATATAAATTTTAGTTTAACTTAAACAACCAAAATAATATTTTTGTAAATAGTTAAAAATGATTAATTATAGTGTTTTTTTAATAATAATTATAAGTTGGTTAATAAGGTTAAATAAATATCAAACCTAAATTGTAATAAAAAATATATTAAATTACAATTTTAAAATAATATATTTACTTCTACTTATAAAGTTATGTCTTTAACTTTTAACATATTATACTTAATTTATTAGATTTAATATGTTGTTGTATGTAAACCATTGTCAGTTTAAAGCTACAACTTTTGAACAGTTTGGACAAAATACTTAAATTGTTATTTTAAATATAACATTTCAATGTCTACTTAAATATAAATGACAAAACTTCAAAAATGGTTCCTGTGGTTTTCGAAAATATCAAGTTTAGTCCCTAAGTTCAAAAAACCTCACAGATGGTCCCTGTGGTTTCAAAACTTTTAACAAATGGTCCTTTTCGCCAACACCGTTAGTTTTTGGCCGTTAAGTGAATGACATTTCTGTCTTTTCACTACCACAGGGACCATTTATGAAGTTTTGACTTATTTTAAAAAAAAAGAAATATATATATAATTATTTAATATAAAGGGGGCCCACCCATCTCTCTCTCTCTCTCTCCCTCTCTCTCTCTCTCTCTCCCTCTCTCTCTCTCTCAAGTACAATAACCTCGTTTCTCTTCATAATTTCTCATAATTCTTGAGACGTGAAGTGATTTATCAGTAAAAAAATGCATAGGCTTTATATTGTTGTAGGAAATTATTTCAATAAATCAAAGTGATTTTACAGTTCAAGAAAGTATGAATTCCAGTCGGTTTTTTGTTGGAGTAGCATGAACCCGAAGGGCTTCCGACAGAAGTCTTCATCTCCACTATCTGCGCCAGGTACTAGTCTCTGTTTTCCGATCTCTTCAGACGAGTCACCTTCGAGTGGTGGGAAGTTGTATACAAAGAACGAAATATTTTGATGCTACTTGAAGAATGGAATCGAGCCACAAGTCTGCAAATCGAGCCATAAAACTGAACAGATCTGAATTCGACGAGATGGTTCTAAGTAGATTGTAACATACAAGAACTCTAATGAGTTCAGACGGGAATAATCAATGTTCTCGAAAATATGGCGTGGAATTTTCTTCTTATTACTTGAGCTTCAAAGATCTGGGTTTGTGGTTGCAGATGTATGTGTTCACTCGTACACACCATGTGTTCACTGAAATGCTTGACCAAGAGAAACTACCGATTTTAACTGAGATACTAATCAGCATCTGATATCCAATATAAAATCAGAAAAATGAATTCTATGATAGAAAATCCAGATCAATTTTTTCAAGGATTAAGATAATTTCTTGTTTATGGTGTGATTAATAAACCAAATTCTGAGTGGAATTGTGGGATTTTTTTCTCAGAATTAGTTTTTTTTTTTTTTTTTTTTTTTTTTTTTTTTTTTTTTTTTTTTTTTTGAGACAGGTAGATGGTGTTTGAAGAGAAGGTTATTTCCGGTTTTTCCTCTGCCAAATACGGTCGTTGGAAACATCGTATATTGACTCAGAAGTATCATTTGGGTCTCTCATGGTCACCCATTCTAGCAACCACAACCAGTGGAGGCTGATTCAGAGGTCGCTTATCCCTAGCCAAGAGTTCCTCTGCTGTTGATTCAAGTATTCTAACATGGATTGAAGCTCTGGTTATGGAGGTTTGATTGATTGGACCTGTGTAATTTTTGGGTTTTCTGTACTGGACAGAGGAGTACCAAGAGATGAAAATGAATTAAGAAAAAAAATAATTGCCTTTGGATCGAATACCAAACCATATGATCTGAAAAAAAATTGGGAGGAACAAAATGGGTTGATATCTCAACTTAACGGCTGATTGTGATGTATGTGAATGAAGATGATGAAGAAACGAGTTTTCTTTTGAGAGAGAGAGAGAGAGAGAGAGGACCCTTTCATATTAAATAATTATATATATATATATATATATATATATATATATATATATATATTAGATAAGTCAAAACTTCATAAATGGTCCCTGTGGTAGTGAAAAGACAGAAACGCTCTTCACTTAACGGCCAAAAACTAATGGTGTTAGCGAAAAGGACCATTTGTTAAAAGTTTTGAAACCACAGGGACCATCTGTGAGGTTTTTTGAACTTAGGGACTAAACTTGATTTTTTTGAAAACCACAGGGACCATTTTTGAAGTTTTGTCAATATAAATTTCAGTGCACTTAAAAAACCAAAGAATATTTTGTAAATAGTTAAAAGTGATAAATTTTAGTAATAAATACAAAAACTAAATTGTAATCTCAATTTAACTAAAATATTTCCTAAAAACATTTTTATAATCGTTAAAAGTTTTCAAATAAGTAGCTTAAAATAACTTACAATAAGAATAATTAAAAGTAACTCTATATAAATGATTATATTGTTACCTTTAACTTTAAAAAACAATTTTTTATGGTTTAAATAATTATAATGATAAAAATTAAAGCATTAAGCAAATAAATTTTAAAAAATTAATTAACAATAACAACAACTATAAATAACATTAAACCATATATTATATTTAATTTTATTCATGTATAACTCGCGGGTATAAGTAATTCAGACGATTGAGATTATACAATTATAATATATATATATATATATATATATATATATATATAATCATATAATTCAAAATAATCAATACATTATATCAATTTAGTATACGAATTATTATATCAAATTTAACAACAACGTTATTGCTATATTAAAAAAACGTATATTTGTAAAGATTTCAACTATATAGGTGTTTCTGCACAACGCACGGACATTCACCTAGTAGTTAAATAATTTGATGATAAAAGGACAAGTTAAACGGACGACATGTGTAGTTCCTAACTTTGTCTTTTTTTTTTTTTTTTTTTTTTTTTTTTTTTTTTTATAACTTGGACAGTTGGACCATCCCTGTGTTTTTTGATTTTGGTTTCGTGTTTAATCCCCGAACGTAAAAAGACAAATATGACATTCTCTAATTATTTTAACTTTAACTCTATTTTTATTATTATTTGTATGTTATTTATGTTTATCCATTTATTTCCTTTATTATTATTTAATGAGAACCAATAGTCTACATCAACCTCAACAAACTAGGCAACCACCATCAACTCCGGCAACAACCACCACCTCCGACAACAAGAAGAATCTTAAAATCAATGAAGATAAATGCAATAACTTTACTTATAAAAACCATAAATCAACTCCACCTATCAAAACACAAATGAAGAAAAATCCCAAAATCAGTGGAGATAAAAAGGCCGCGTTCCAGAAAAGTAGGTGACGATTAGGGTTCCGAGAATAGTGGAACGAGAGGCTATGGTTGTTTTTAGTGAAATTACCGACGACAAAGTGATAAACTAGTAGCTGGGGTAGATCTAAGGTTTGGTTTTCAGTGAGATAAAAGAAGCCTCCGTATGTGGTGGTAGTGCAACCATCGACGACTAGGGCTCCGATGAGAGAAAAAGGGAACAAGAGGCTAGGGTTGATTTCTGGTTCGACGACATAACGATAAATTAGCAGAGGCGGTGGACTTAGGGATCAATCTCGATGAGATCAGATAAGTTTATGTGAATGATGGTAGTTAGGTGGTAGAAAGTGGCTCAAAGACGTTGGCGTGAGGTTGCAGACAATGTCGATGGATATGGTGATGTTGCTGGAAGTGATGGTGGGGGAAATCAACGGTGTCAATTATCCAGGGGGATCTTGAAAAGAGAGAGGTTTTGGGGAAATCACGATGATGTATTGATACTTGATAGCCATGGTAATCTAGTTGTACAATTATACATATGCTTTAGCAAGTTGTAGCTTGATGAATTTTTATTAGCCTTGTGACAATAAAAATAAAGAAAAAATAAATTTTTTTAAAATAAGCAAAGGTAATACACTCATTTTATGTCTATTAGGGACCAAAATCTAAACAAGTCCAAGCCACAAGGACTTTCCGAGTTAAAAAAAAAGTTACGAATTAGATGTGCAGACGACCCCAAACCATAGGGACCATTCATGTACTTTATGATGGTAATAGGTGTCCAATGTCATAACTAGTCGGTATAACTTTGACAATAATACCAAAGTCTTTTTCGGGTTGCCCTTAAGAACTAAAATAGTTAGAAACATATTTGATAGATTGAGATAAATAGTTTATTAATTTATTATATGTTAATAAAGTAATTGTAACACCTTGATTTCCTGGATGTGGAAACTTGAGGATTTAGTGCAAGTTGAAGGGTTTACTCAACGAGTTGGTTGGCCCCAACTCGTCGTGTAGGAGTTGATCAAGATGCATGAGTTAGGAAGCCTACTCGTTGAGTTGGAGGGATGGACTCGACGAGTTGAGGTTGTGTGATGAAACCCTAATTTCTCGGATGTGCAACCTACTTAAAGTACCTTAAGTCCTTTACCCCGCCTCCCATACCACCTTTCATGTCTAGAGAGTAACCCTAGCAAGCTAAGTGTGCGTGTAAGGCCAAAAGTGTGTTTTTGGAGCATTCCTTGAAGAGGCTTGAGTACCTAGAGGCTTGGAACGAGGGAAAGCTTGTAGATCCAACATCTACATCGTGTTGGCATCCAGTGGGAGGTAAAAAGTCTCTACCTTGGCTTTCCATTCCTTATATCTTTTCTTATGTGAGTTTATGTGCTTTTTGGTGCAAAATGAGGGCCATTCTAGAGTTAAGCTTGCCTAGAGGGTATGAGTTTCAGATATGGACTTCTCTAGGTCCCATGTACGTAAAGCTTCAATCTTTATGAAGCTTTGACCCGTCTTCATGTCCCAAACCCCTTCTTAAGCTTAGTTTTGGGTGATTTAGCCTTGGGAGGCCTTGCATGATCGTAAAGTTAGCAACTTTACGTGGTAACTCCATCCTAGGAGGTTGGATCTGGAGTTTGAAGCATTGGAATCGAATGGAATGAGTTTAATGAGAAAGGGTTGAGGAACTCGATGAGTTAAGTTGGGTTTTCCCATTTATGGTTTCAGAGTGAACTCGACAAGTTGATAAGACAACTCGATGAGTGGTTAGGATTTTTCCCTGGTCTTCTAGACTCTACATGGACTCAACGAGTTGGCTAGCAACTCGACGAGTTGACTTGGGTTTTTGCGATTTATGAGTATTGAGGACTCGACGAGTTCATAAGCTACACTCGACGAGTTGAGACAACATGGACTGTTGACTTGAGTTGTAACATCCAAAATTATGGTATGTCTTAAAACCCTAAGGAATGATAATTTTTGCATAAATGGTCCCTTAAGTACGTTGGGCGTACTTAATTGTACGCTTAGCGTACTGCATGGAAGTGGTCACGGAGGAATCAGGGTACGCTGGGCGTACCTTGAGTTACGCGGGGCGTACGCGCCAGGGACACAAAACCCTAAATTTCCGGACTTGAGGCCTATTTAAACAACTTTAAGTCCCTTGGACTAAACCCTAGAGAGCATCCACAGCCTTAGAACGTCCATATACTCCTGGAAACCTTGTGAGATCATTCTTGAGCCTTAAAGAGTGCATTTTTGGCCTTTTAGTGTGTATTTCAAGAAGAAGTGGTGGTTAAGCAAGCTTGGATCAAGTGGGTGCTTCAAGATCCTGCACCAAAATCATCTTGCAAAGCTTCTGGAGGTAAAAAGCTTGCATCTTTCCTTTCTAATCTTTAGATCTAGCTAAGGTTTTGGTGGTTTGTCCCTTTGATGAACTTTGGACCTCTTTTGTTGAGCTAAGCCTCCCCATTTGATATGAAAGGAAGATCTGAGGTCCCCTAGTCATTTAGAAGTATAAAATGGAAGCTTGATAGGAGATTTGACCTCTTGCATGTGTAAAAAGACCTTGGAAAGGTCTTAATGGAGTAGTTGGGTGTGTAGGAGACATGCAAGGGCATAAAGTTGCCAACTTTATGCCTTAGGACATCTTTTCAGACTTAGATCTAGCTTTTAGACGTGAAGGATTCGAGCATTAAGCACTTAATGGAAAGAGTGCTTAAAATGGTTGTACGTTGGGCGTAACTGGCTGTACGCGACGCGTTGTGACATCCCCATTTTCACGGCCAGAAAAGACCGATTTTGTTTATGCTTTATAAAAATCAGAGTACTTCATTTTATAAAAATGTTGCGGAATTTGTTCCCAGAAAAACATGGTAAATACGTTATTAAAACATTTTCGATGAAACGTATTTATTTCATTTTAAAACGTTTGGGATGTCATCGTTAATACAGAAACATAAGCATAAACAAAACTTACAATTATTTACACTAGTGATCTACATCTCTTTAAATCTCTCAGTGTATTGTGACTTCATATCAACACCTGTGATAAAAATAAACTGAGTGGGTCAGGTTGGGAAACCTGGTGAGCACATAGGGTTTTCAACCCACACTAATATAATTATTATTTTTAAACATCAAACAATCAACCCAATTACCTATTCCCGTTATCCTCACATTACGTCCCTAAAACATCTAACACAAGGGACCTAGTCAAAGGACTATCATTGGGATGGAGTATATCTGGTGAGCACACAGTTCACACAGTTCGAATAAACACACAGTTCGAATAAACACACAGTTCGGTTAAACACAAAGTTCGAATAAACACCTACAGGTTGCGAGCCTGTTAGTGTTCCACTGGACTGTCTAGAATAGTCCGTGGTCGTCATCTATACTCCGCTAGATGACTAGATCATCAAGAACATCTATAACGAGGCATCTCATTATTTCATTTTATCACACAGCAACTAATACATCTACCCATGTTTTACCCAACACATTTTGTAGATATAAAATACATATACAGTTTAAATCATTGAAAACATGTATAAAACGTTCATCCAGCATAGATAGCAAGTATACAGATAATATACACACACATCACGTAATTTATATAAAATACTTCATATCTATGTGTAAGCTGAAAGTAACTATGCACTCACCTGAGAAGGTGGTGACCCGGTACTCGGACAGCGCTTCGTTTACTTTAAAATAATTTCCTTTGACGAAACCTAGTATTATCACCACTAGATTTTAGTCTAATATTACCGTGACTAATTATTAGTCTTATTATTATTATTATTATTATTATTATTATATAAGCGTTTAAACAATACTTTCCAACTACTATGTACAGACAGGGGCCAGACATAAAACACCGGAGGGCAGGACCATTTTGGCGTATAGCACTTCTGAAATCCAACAACCCTATGCGGCCCTTTAAACCAGATTCCCCGTACCGCGAGTAGTTAAAAGATATTATAACGACACTTATATAAGTCATAATAATAGCCCAAATATTTATTATAAATTTATAATAACAATACTAATTTTAAATATAAACTATATTTAAAATAGGGTAAACATAACTTACTTTCAAGGGGATTTTAGCTAGGAGTCGGGCTCTGCAGGGGCAGAACTTCGTCGCTGAATCTTTCTAAGAAAGATTCGTGCAGCGCTTCAGCGCTCACCTTACTATACTAAAACTACAGAAAGAGAAGTCGAATCACGAGGGACCGAAATGCTCGGGGGATAAGGAGAGAAAGACTCTTGAATCAAGAGAATGGTGCAAGAAATATGAGAGCCCAAGGCTCTTATTTATACTAATTGAATTTTCAAAAACTACCCTCCATAATTACTTAATGACCTTTTAGTTATATAAACAACTAAACACCCCTCAATAATACTATTTTAAATGGATTTAATGATCTTTGTACTAAACTAATGTCGAAAGAACTCAACATTAGTTTTATAATAACCGCATCGTCGATACCTTTCTAATGATATATACATATGTATATATATGTGTACGTATACATGATTTATACTTTATTTTAATACGTAAATATACTACTATAATTTGTAACTCGCTCATACGAACTCCGTTTTTGACGTTATTTATATCCACGCGTAGGTGGAGACATACTCTACAACTTTCGTTTAGACTCCGTTGGTTAATTTTGACTTTATTTTTAAAGTTATATTTTTAACAGGCCAGGACATGATTGGTCCGTTAAAATCTCATAACTTCTTTATTCGATGTCCATTTTCGTCTGTATTTTTATCGTTACGCTACTAATAACGAGATCTTCGATTCTTGTTTAGGTTGTGTCGGCTAAAAATCAATCGATCTAAAATTCGAATTTCGGGCTGTACACCGCTAATCCGAAACTTCGAAAAATCATAACTTCTTCATACGAAGTCAGATTTGGGCGTTCTTTTTATCGATGTTCTTAGTTTAACATATTCTACGACTTTTGTTTAGAGCGCTAAGGCTAAATCTCTATATATCATAAATTTACTATTTACGCTTCCCGGCGCCGTGCCGGTTCCGACGCGAAACTTCGACGGGTCATAACTTCTTCGTTATAACTCGGATTTCAGCGTTCTTTATATGTACGGAAACCTTGTGACATATTCTACAAATTGGTTAAGATTATTTATTCTAAATAATCTTTTTGTCAAAAAGTCGTTTTCGACCCCTATTGCCTCTAAATTGACTAGCCCGGATCTGCGGGCGTTACACGCGTAGTCCCTAAACCTTCAGTACGCTGCACGTACCAGGGTGGTACGCTAGGCGTATGCAACTCAGTTGGGCCCTAAGCTGTTTTGGGACCTTTGGGCCTCATTTGGTTGTTGGGCATGATTGGATTCTGTGAGTTAGAGGCCTTTTCATCTGTTTGGGTCGTGGACTTATCGGTTGGGCCTTATTGGGCCAAGAGGCCCATTAAGGATATTGGACTTGGAATTTGGGGCCCATTTGCAAGAAAAGGGTAATTAGGCCTTGGGGGTAGAGTTTGAAGGTTGGGCCTTTCCTTGGGTAATTTAAGGTCTTATCATTGATTATATTATTATTGTTGTTATTCAGCTCGAGTGGTTGCAGATTACTAGGAGGACAGTATTCGTATTCATCGGACAGAGGTGAGTCTTCTCACCATACCTATGAGTCTACGACACCAAGGCCGGCCCATTATGTGAACATGTTATGTGTGTGTTATTCATTTATGAATTGATATGTTATGTGATATTATGTTGGTATGGAAGACCCCGGGGGGAGCTCGTGGCATTGGATATAAGACCATGTTGGGTAGCCCATGGCATTCCTAGGTAAAGACTGTAACGCCCGTAGATCAGGGCTAGTCAATTTAGAGACGATAAGCGTCAAAAATGACTTTTTGATAAAAGATTATTTAGAATGAATAATCTTAACTAAGTTGTAGTATATGTTACAAGGATTCCGTACATATAAAGAACGCCGAAATCTGAGTTATAACGAAGAAGTTATGACCTGTCGAAGTTTCGCGATAGAACCGGCACGACACAGTGCGACGTAAAAAGTGAATTTACGTTAGAGCGATATTTAGATAGGCGAAAACGGACGTCGGATGAAGAAGTTATGATTTTATAACGGAGTTTTCCTGTCCCAGCCTACTAAAAATAAATAATAAAAATAAAGTCAAAATTAGCCGACGGAGTCTAAACGAAAGTTGTAGATCGTAGTCTCACCTACGCGTGGATATAAAGAACGTCGAAAACGGAGTTCGTATGAGGAAGATATGAATTTTTGAAGTTTATTAAATATTTTCGAAATTAAATTTAAATATAAATTTTCGATATTATCCAAGGGGGGAGTCACCGGGCTTATCCAGGTTACGCCCCGCGTAACCTAAGAGTACGCCCTGCGTAAATCGCAGATCCGGACCCTATAAAAGGGAGTCGAGTGCAGCCGATTCAATTGCTCATTTCTCTTCTTTCTCTTGCATTTTAGCATCGTTTTTCGTGCAAGAATTATCCCGAAGCCCCGATATCATTCCCGAGCCCTGAAGCAAGTCCCGAGGCCCCGAAGATCCCGAGAAGTGAAATTCCCGAGCCGAAGCTCTGCCCGCGAGGAGTCCGGTTTTTGTGAAGATCTTCCAGATCTGCCGAAGAATACTACTTCTACAAGCCGTAGTGCTGTCCGATCATCTTCTGATCAAGTGAGTGTGTAGTTACTTTCTTCTAACACATAAATATTAAGTATTTTCTATAAAATACGTGCGATGTGTATAATGTAAAGTTGTTTATATGTGTGGGTGTATAGTCCCTTTCATAAACACGGGTATAATACAAGTATTGTTTGAATGTATTAAGTATATGTTTGGGAGAGTGTGTGGTTACTTTCTTCTAACACATAAATATGAAGTATTTGTTATAAAATACGTGCTATGTGTTTATATATTGTTGTTTATTTGAGATGAGTATGGAATGAATGTTTTATATAGTTTCTAAATGAGTTAAACTGTATATGTATTCTATATCTACAAATATGTTGGGTAGAACATGGGTAGATGAGATAGTTGGTATGTGATAAAATGATGAGGTATGAAAGATGATTAAGAATGATATTGGTAGATGCACCAATTAAAGAATGTCATAAAACTAGCAGATGCGCTGGAGAATAATATCGGTAGATGCACCAAGTAGTGAATGTCGTAATCCAGGCAGATGCGCTTATAGGATAATGTCGGCAGATGCGCCAAATAGAGATTGTCATAATAATAGCAGATGCGCTTATAGGGTAATCTTGGCAGATGCGCTTATAAGATAATGTCGGCAGATGCACCTAAAAGAGAATGTCATAAACCTGGCAGTCGCGCCTCATAGTGTATGACGTAATCCTGGCAGAGGCGCTTAAAGGATGATGTTGGTAGATGCGCCTTATGTAGCAATAGATTTTGTGCTAATTCCTTAGGTCAATCCTAGGAATGGATGAATGACGGGTAGTTGAATTCTTAGGGTAAAATCCTAAGAAATAAAGGAGATAATGGGGATGGGTAATTGGGTTGATTGTTTGATGGTTGAATATAATAATTATATTATTGTGGGTTGAAAACCCTATATGCTCACCAGGCTCCCAAGCCTGACCCACTCAGTTTTCTTTGCATTACAGGTAATGGCACAAGAGTATAAGTTGGTGGACTTGACGAGAGGTTTTGGATTATAGATCAGTAGTTATAAATAACTGTTGTAAGGTCTATTTTATATTGTTTATGCTTTTGGTCTGTATCGGAACATGACATCCCGAGGTTTTATTATTTAATGAAAATACATTCTCTTTGAGAAATGTTTTGATAAATGGTTATCATATTTTATTTTGGGAACAAATCCGCAACCGTTTTTTTAAACGATCACTCTGATTTATAAAACAAAGCAAAAACAAATCGGTCTTTTCTGGCCAGGAAATTTGGGGATGTCACAGTTGGTATCAGAGCATTAGTTTAAGCGAACTAGGAATTTGTAGGAAATTTCTAGACTTAAACTTAGAATGCTAAGTAATGATTGTGAGGAGTGTGTCTAAAATATGTTAGGTAGTACACCTAAATTGACACAAGCACTAGTTCATTTTAGGAGTGATGCCTAAAATGCTTTTATGTGGTAAATGTTTTGTGTGATAGCTATATTGATGCTATTATTTGTTCGGATCTATGGTCTGTTGCCGACCGGATCTGGAAACCTTATGTGTTTAGGATTCTAAGCGTATGGCTACGATATTAGAACTAACATGTAAATGTTTCGGAGTGATAAGGATGATTTGAATATCTATCATGAATGAGGGTCTAATTTCACCTTATTCGGTGTATAGATCAAAAATGGTGAGAACAAGAAGTGGAGTTGGAAATGCTGATGAAAACAGGAATCAACCACCAGTGATTGAGCAAATACCTGTCGTAGCAGCAGCACCCGAGCCGATAACAATGGCTGGTGTACAAATGATGATTCAAACAATGTTGGATCGTCAAATGGAGGAGACTAGGCGGTTGCTTCAACAGAATCGTGAAGAACTGTCAATTCGTGTGGAAAAGCCCGAATTAAATGAAGGGCACTCGGAAGGTGGAGACTTCAGTGGGTCTATTGGTCAAGCCAACCCACCGATAGTTAGGCAAAACAACCATGATGGAAGGAATGATGGAATGGGATGCAAGTACAAGGACTTTCTAACTTGCAAACCATCGAACTTCAATGGAAAGGAGGATCCGATTGGAGTTATGGATTGGATCTCCGAAATGGAGTTAGCCTTCATGACTTGTGGCTGCAGAGGCAAGTTGCAAACTATCTATGCAGTGCGTCAATTCCGAGGTGGAGCCGTTCGTTGGTGGAACACTCTAGGGAAGACTTTAAGCCCTAATGAGCCACTGCAATTGACATGGGCAGAGTTCTTGGTGCAGTTCAAGCGCAAGTTCTGCTCGGCTCAAAATCTGTTGGAACTAGAGAACAAGTTTCTGACATTGACGAAAGACAGCATGTCAGTGGATGAATACACTAATGCCTTCACAGACAAGATGGAGTTTGCTTTGCGCATCGTCCCAGACGAACTGACAAAAGTCGACCGGTACGCAAAGGGACTCCCTTGGGAGTATGCGGTACCAGTGCGTCAGGAACCTACTCTAGAGGCAGCTATTTGGGCTGCCAAGTCTGTTGAGAATATGATCACGGGGAGGACCGCCAGCAAGGTTGAAGTTGGCGAGAAGAGAAAGTTGGAAGGAACTTCAGGTTCTAATGAGAAAAGAAAATCCTCGAAGTCTGGAGGAGGAGGAAGGGATGAGGCAAGGTGGTGCGATAAGTGTAAGAAGAAGCACTCAGGAAAATGTGGCGTGGAGGTGACATGTTTCAAGTGTGGAAAGCATGGGCATTACGCCGATGAATGTATTTTCAACAAAAAGGTGTGTTACGAATGTAACGAAGAGGGGCACTTCAAGCAAGACTGCCCAAGGAAAAATCAAGCAGCAAGGCTAGAGGCGCCGCCAAAGCTAAAGGCAAGAGCATTTCAAATGATCCTTGATGAAGCAGATGGCAATGCAAGGAATCAAGAATAAGGATCTTATATCTAAAGATCAAGTTATAAAGTAGCAATATGAAAAGTATCATGTATGTAGCCTATTAGAGGCATAGTATAGGGTGAACTTGAACTTTTGTGTAATCGTTTCAAGGAAGTAATATAAACCCTAGTTTTGCTAACTGATGTGTCGAATGATTGTTTGATTTTCTTGTATGGTGACTTGGTCGACTGCGGGACAATACTTGGGACGAGTATGAGTAGGTGTGAAAGGTAGTAGATGCATATACTACCGGAAGCACAGGACTCGCACTTGGATCAGGGAAAGTCACAAGGTTACCAAGAAGCTAGTGATTGATTCCATTTTATTCTGGTATGTCATTACCATTGTTTCGGTAATGACTAGTAAGATGGTTCTTGTTCCGACCCTAGTGGTCATGTTTAATTTTGAGTTCGACTACGAGGAGTATGTTACGTGGTCTAGAGGACCAAGTTAGATGTAACATCTGACTTAAGTCAGAAGGATGAAGTTAATGCGATTGATAGTGTCGCGCTCGTTGTTAAAAGAAGTTTGCAGGCAGAAGTGCTACATGCTGAAATGTGATTATATCACATTAGAATATGAAGGAAGGTATATTCCATTCTGGAATTTAACTTTATTAAAGACCGAGTCTAAGCGTCGCATCGTGCGATGAGAGGTCAATAGAGCACGACCCATCGGTTTGTTACAATAGATAAAGGAAGGTATTTATCCTGAGAAGAAGAAGGAGTCCACAATGAGGACTTATTTGGTAACTTGAAGGTTACAATTGAAAGTACAACATAGTACGATAAGCAGATGCAAGATTGGGCATCGTCTACGGTCAATAAAGCCATAGAGTTAAATACTTTTTCGAGGAAACATAGAATTTACGGTTAATACTTAGGATGAAGAGATAGCGTATGGAATCATTATACAAGTTCTATTTTCGTTGATGATTCCGGGACGTAATCATCCTAAGGGGGAGATAATTGTAACGCCCGTAGATCAGGGCTAGTCAATTTAGAGACGATAAGCGTCAAAAATGACTTTTTTTATAAAAGATTATTTAGAATGAATAATCTTAACTAAGTTGTAGTATATGTTACAAGGATTCCGTACATATAAAGAACGCCGAAATCCGAGTTATAACGAAGAAGTTATAACTTGTCGAAGTTTCGCGACAGAACCGACACGACACATCGCGACGTAAAAAGTGAATTTACGTTAGAGCGATGTTTAGTCTTAGCAATCTAAATGAAAGTCGTAGAATACGTTAAACCATGAGCGTGCATAAAAAGAACGCCCAAATCTGACTTCGTATGAGGAAGTTATGATTTTTCGAAGTTTCGACTTAGCGGTATACAGCCCGAATACTCGATTTGAGACCGAGCGGCTTTTAGCCGAAACAATCTAAATGAGAATCGAAGATCTCATTAATTTTAGTAAAACGATAAAAATATAGGCGAAAACGGACGTCGGATGAAGAAGTTATGATTTTATAACGGAGTTTTCCTGTCCCAGCCTACTAAAAATAAATAATAAAAATAAATTCAAAATTAGCCGACGGAGTCTAAACGAAAGTTGTAGATCGTGTCTCACCTACGCGTGGATATAAAGAACGTCGAAAACGGAGTTCGTATGAGGAAGATATGAATTTTTGAAGTTTATTAAATATTTTCGAAATTAAATTTAAATATAAATTTTCGATATTATCCAAGGGGGGAGTCACCGGGCTTATCCAGGTTACGCCCCGCGTAACCTAAGAGTACGCCCCGCGTAAATCGCAGATCCAGACCCTGTAAAAGGGAGTCGAGTGCAGCCGATTCAATTGCTCATTTCTCTTCTTTCTCTTGCGTTTTAGCATCGTTTTTCGTGCAAGAATTATCCCGAAGCCCCGGTATCATTCCCGAGCCCTGAAGCAAGTCCCGAGGCCCCGAAGATCCCGAGAAGTGAAATTCCCGAGCCGAAGCTCTGCCCGCGAGGAGTCCGGTTTTTGTGAAGATCTTCCAGATCTGCCGAAGAATACTACTTCTACAAGCCGTAGTGCTGTCCGATCATCTTCTGATCAAGTGAGTGTGTAGTTACTTTCTTCTAACACATAAATATTAAGTATTTTCTATAAAATACGTGCTATGTGTATAATATAAAGTTGTTTATATGTGTGGGTGTATAGTCCCTTTCATAAACACATGTATAATACAAGTATTGTTTGAATGCATTAAGTATATGTTTGGGAGAGTGTGTGGTTACTTTCTTCTAACACATAAATATGAAGTATTTGTTATAAAATACGTGCTATGTGTTTATATATTGTTGTTTATTTGAGATGAGTATGGAATGAATGTTTTATATAGTTTCTAAATGAGTTAAACTGTATATGTATTCTATATCTACAAATATGTTGGGTAGAACATGGGTAGATGAGATAGTTGGTATGTGATAAAATGATGAGGTATGAAAGATGATTAAGAATGATATTGGTAGATGCACCAATTAAAGAATGTCATAAAACTAGCAGATGCGCTGGAGAATAATATCGGTAGATGCACCAAGTAGTGAATGTCGTAATCCTGGCAGATGCGCTTATAGGATAATGTCGGCAGATGCGCCAAATAGAGATTGTCATAATAATAGCAGATGCGCTTATAGGGTAATCTTGGCAGATGCGCTTATAAGATAATGTCGGCAGATGCGCCTAAAAGAGAATGTCATAAACCTGGCAGTCGCGCCTCATAGTGTATGACGTAATCTTGGCAGAGGCGCTTAAAGGATGATGTTGGTAGATGCGCCTTATGTAGCAATAGATTTTGTGCTAATTCCTTAGGTCAATCCTAGGAATGGATGAATGACGGGTAGTTGAATTCTTAGGGTAAAATCCTAAGAAATAAAGGAGATAATGGGGATGGGTAATTGGGTTGATTGTTTGATGGTTGAATATAATAATTATATTATTGTGGGTTGAAAACCCTATATGCTCACCAGGCTCCCAAGCCTGACCCACTCAGTTTTCTTTGCATTACAGGTAATGGCACAAGAGTATAAGTTGGTGGACTTGACGAGAGGTTTTGGATTATAGATCAGTAGTTATAAATAACTGTTGTAAGGTCTATTTTATATTGTTTATGCTTTTGTTCTGTATCGGAACATGACATCCCGAGGTTTTATTATTTAATGAAAATACATTCTTTTTGAGAAATGTTTTGATAAATGGTTATCATATTTTATTTTGGGAACAAATTCCGCAACCGTTTTCTTTAAACGATCACTCTGATTTATAAAACAAAGCAAAAACAAATCGGTCTTTTCTGGCTAGGAAATTTGGGGATGTCACAGTTGGTATCAGAGCATTAGTTTAAGCGAACTAGGAATTTGTAGGAAATTTCTAGACTTAAACTTAGAATGCTAAGTAATGATTGTGAGGAGTGTGTCTAAAATATGTTAGGTAGTACACCTAAATTGACACAAGCACTAGTTCATTTTAGGAGTGATGCATGGATGGGTAAAATGGTCTTTCACCCTTTTCGGAGATTTAGTAGAGGAGTTTGCTTAATGTTTTATATAATTGTTAAGTAGAGATGATTGTGATATGTGTAGGCAGAGTCTAGACCAGCAGTTCCAGTGTGGGATATATTGCTTTACTCTGCGAGGTGAGTCTTCTTACTATACTTACCTGAGCGATAATACTATATGACCGGAGGGTCTTATTTGAGTTATCGGCCGGAGGGTCTTATGTGCTTATACTGAGTTATGTGATATTATGCATTTTGTCTTTCTGATATATGCTATATTATTCTATGTTTTACTGAGTTAGGACCGGAGGGTCCAAACCGAGTTGTGAGACCGGAAGGTCTTCACTGAGATATAGGACTGGAGGGTTCAACCCGAGTTGTGATACTGGAGGGTCCACACCGAGCCGTGAGACCGGAGGGTCCTCACCGAGAGGCATGAGATCGGAGGGTCCGTGCCGAGTTATAGCCATGAGAGGCTTATTATTTGTGTATGTGGTATTTTGGGGAACTCACTAAGCTTTGTGCTTACCGTGTTGTGTGATATGTGTTTCAGGTACTTTTCAGGATCGCGGGAAGGCACCGTCTTGATTGTACACACCAGATAGAGATCATGATTTTGAGGATTTTGGGATTTTATCAAACATTGTTGACTTGTGTTTTGACAACTTATACATTTTTTGGTTTTTAGGAAATGTGATATTGAGTTTATGTGATTTTAAAAATGAAAATTTTATTTGAAAATTTACAGTGTTACAATTTGGTATCAGAGCTTTGGTTTGAGGGATTTAGATGTACTCTCGAGTATGTCTGGACTTAAACTGAGGATTTGAGAAACTTTTTCTAAAAATTAATGATTTTTCTAAAACGAGTAAGAGTTTAAAGAGAAAACGATACGGAGCAGTGTGTACAATCAGCCAGAGACTGAGCGGTGATTTCCGAAAGTACGATTACTTGTTTATATTATGAGATATTAGAGCTGCATGCTAGAGGATAGGTGTAACGCCTGTGTTTCTGGGCTTGTCATTAATGTTGATATAATAATCTAGGCTAACCTTTGTAACCCGTTTTGAAATAATAGAAGTGTGTTATTTGAGTATTATGTGTTTTGTGCTTAATTGTGCGTCTTAATTTAATTAAGAATGAAAATAAGCGTCAAAATGAAATATTAGATAAAACCAATATCTATGGATAATGTTGTAGTAGTTGAAACAAGGTTTCTGAATGTAAAAAGAATGCCCAAATCTGACTTCGTATGAGGAAGTTATGATTTTTCTAAGTTTCAGCTTAGCAGTATGCAGCCCGAAACTCGAATTCAAGATCGAGTGATTATTGGTCGAAACAATCTAAACGAGAATCGAAGATCTCATTGATAGTATTGCATTGGTGAAAAGACAACAAAGACGGACGTCAGATGAAGAAGTTATGAATTTATAACGGAATTTTCCTAACCCGACCTACTAAAAATAAATGATAAAAATAAAGTCAAAATTAGCCGACGGAGTCTAAACAAAAGTTGAAGAGCGTAGTCTCACCTACGCGTGGATATAAAGAACGTCAAAAACGGAGTTTGTGTGAAGAAGATATGAATTTCCGAAGTTTTTAAATGATTAATATTTATTAATTAACCTTTAATTCGGATGTATATCCGAAGGAGTCACCGATCCGATCCGAACTACGCCCAGCGTAGTTGAATAGGCCCAGCGTACCCCGATGCATGCACCGCCTCGCACTCAAGAGCTCCGATGACGCATGCAGTGACGTTTCACACTACGCCCAGCGTAATGCGAGGCTTCAGCCTCTATAAAAGGCATGCGAGGGCAGCCAACTTCTTTTGCCAAATTCTCTCCCCTCTCTCCCTTTTTGCATCGTTTTGCGTGCAACTTATACCCCGAAGCCCCGATATCATTCTCGAGCCCCGGAGCAAGTCCCGAAGCCCCGAAGATCCCGAGAAGTGCAATTCTCGAGCCGAAGCTCTGCCCATGAGAAGCCTGAATTTTGTGAAGATTTTCTAGATCTACTGAAGAATACTACTTCTACAAGTCGTAGTGCTGTCCGATCATCTTCTGCTCAAGTGAGTGTGTAGTTACCTTCTTATAACGCATAATTATGAAGTATTTTATATGAAATACGTGTTATGTGTACATTTTGTTGTTATATGTGTGAATGTATATTCACTTTCTTCTATCCCATAGATATGATTTATTCTCTATGAAATACGTGTTATGTGTATGTGTCTCATCTGTTGTTTGGAATATGTATTGAATGAGAATGCTATACAGGTTTTAAACTATGTATAAAATATATATATTTTTATCTACTAATATGTTGGGTAGAACATGAGTAGATAGTTGATGTGTGATAAACAGATGAGAGGCCTCGATGTTGTTGTTGTTGATCTAGTTATTCAACGGAGTATGGATAACGACCACAGACTCTTTCTAGACAGTCCTGTGGAACACTAGCAGGCTCATAACCTGTAGGTGTTGTGAACGATGTGTTCATCGATGTACTCTACCCCTCTCATGGTTGCCTTTAGGACATCTATTGTTGAGGAAACCCCTTTGCAGTAATGTCCGTCCTGATGAAAATCCTAGATTAGGTCCCTTGAGATAAATGTTGTTTTAGGGACGTAAAGTGAGGATAACGGGAATGGGTAATCGGGTTATTGTTGGTTGGTGAAATTAAATATAATTATTTATTGTGGGTTGAAAACCCTATATGCTCACTAGGCTCCCAAGCATGACCCACTCAGTTTTGTTGTATTACAGGTAGTGGCGCGAGAGCATAAGTTGGATGGCTTATCAAGATCTTTTGATATTAGACAGTTGTTATATGTAACTGTTGTGTGGTCTATCTTTTGTTGTTTATGCTTTTGGTCTGTTTGTCGGAACATGACATCCCGAATATTGTTATGTAATGAAAATGCATCTCTTGATGAAATGATTTGATAAACTTTATTTTATCATATTTTGTTTTGGGAACAAATTCTGCAACTCTTTTAAATAAATGGATTTACTCTGAAATTATTTTAAAAGCATAAATGAAACCGGTCTTTTCTGGCCGTGATTTTGGAGATGTCACAGTTGGTATCAGAGCATTAGTTTAAGTGAACTAGGAATTTGTAGGATTTCTAGACTTAAACTTAGAATGGTAAGTGGAGATTGTGAGATGTGTGTCTGTTATATTATAGACACAAGCACTAGTATATTTTAGGAAACTGCCTAAAATGCTTTTTATGTGCTAAATGTTATATGTTTCCATATATGATATTATTTTTTCGGATCTATGGTCTGTTGCCGACTGGATATGGAAACCTTATGCGTGTAGGATTCTAAGCGTATTACGACGGTATTAGAACTAGCATGTAAACGTTTTAGAGTGATAAGGATTATTTAATTATCTATCATTGATGAGGATCTAATTTCACCTTATTCGGTGTGTAGATCAAAAATGGTAAGAACTAGGAGTGGCGTTGGAAACGCGGATGAAAATAGGAATCAACCACCAGTGATTGAGAAAATACTTGTTGTAGCAGTAGCACCAAAACCAATAACAATGGATAGGGTGCAATCCATGGTTCGGGCTATGTTAGACGAACAAAGGGAAGAAATGCGACAGATGCTACATGAAAATAGGGACGAACCAATCATACCTATTGAGGAACCCGAACTGATTCCCGAACAATCGGAGGAAGGAAACAATAGTCACATTATGAGTCAAGTTGGGACTCAAGGAGAATGAAGGAACGACCCAGAAAGGAGAAACAACAAGGATGGGCGAATGTACAAGAATTTCTTGGGCGCCAAGCCGCCAAGTCTTTCTGGAAGCCCAAAGCCTATTGAGATTATGGATTGGATCTCCGAAATGGAAATGGTATTTGAAAGTTGCGACTGTAGCAACAAACAAAAGATTGTCTTTACAGTTAGACAACTGAAGACCGGAGTCTTGAGTTGGTGGAAGTTGTTGGCAGATACTATGCCACGAGGAGAAGACCTGAAAATGTCATGGGAGGAGTTCTTGGAACAACTAAGGGTGCAGTACTGTTCAGAGATAGATCGGATTGATCTGAACAATGAGTTCCAAAACTTGAAGAAGGGGAGGATGAGCATAGATGACTATGCTACTGCATTCACTGAGAAAATGAAGTTATTTCCGTACCTAGTGCCAACAGAACTCTCCAAGATTGAGAGGTTCGCTAATGGACTGCCCACCGACTTTGGCCTGACAGTCAAGATAGCAACCACTCTGAAAACAGCTGTTCGAGCAGCTAAGAACGTGGAGGCCCAACAGAAGGAAAATGTTCTGGAAAGGATAGATGTTGGTGAGAAAGGAAATTCGATGGACCTTCAGGGTTCAACAAGAAAAGTAAATTCTCGAAGTCTAGTTCGAGAGGAGGGGGAGGTGAAGCGAAATGGTGCGACAAATGTAAGAAGAAGCATCGTGGAAAATGTGAAGTAGTGGCCACATGTTTTAAATGTGGAAAGCCAGGGCATTTTGCCAACGAATGCACTCTCACCAAGAAAGTTGTCTATGGTTGCAGTGAGGAGGGACACATGTCTAGGGACTGCCTGAAAAAGAAGGAGGCAGCAAGACCCAACATTCCGCCAAAGCCGAAGGCGAGAGCCTTCCAGATGACACTGGAAGATGCTAAAGATGAAGCTGATGTCGCTTCAGGTACCTTTCTCGTTAACGAATTGCCTGCCCAAATTTTATTTGATTCTGGAGCCAACTACTCCTTTATTTCGCATGAATTTGGTAGAAAACTAGCTTTGCCTGTCGATAGACTAGATAATGCTTTATTAGTCGAAGTTGCTAGTAGCAAGTTTGTACCTGTTAGTCACCGTATGAAAAACATCTTAATTGATTTGAATGGGAACAAGTTTCACGAGAAATTATTGCCTATCGAACTTAATGGTTTCGACATCATGCTTGGAATGGATTAACTTAGTGCCAATGACGCCGAGATATTGTGCAAGAAGAAGATAGTCAAAGTAAACACGCCTGGGAAAGAGTCGTTTATGGTGTATGGAGATAAACGTAGAGTAAATTCTAGAATCATTTGATGAAAGCCAGAAAGTGTTTGGCTAAAGGATGTACGTCGTATCTAGCATTCGTGATTGATGCTAAGAAGGAGAAAAAGGAGATGCAAAGCATTCCTGTCGTGTGTGATTATCCAGAAGTATTTCCTGAAGATCTTCCCGGATTACCGCCTGATAGACAAGTGGAGTTTTGAATAGACTTGTTACCAGGGACGACGCCAATAGCAAAAACACCTTACCGATTAGCACCGACGGAGATGAAGGAGCTGATGATGCAACTTTAGGAGTTATTGGACAAAGGTTTCATAAGACCTAGTTCATCACCCTGGGGAGCTCCGGTGTTATTCGTGAAAAAGAAAGATGGAAGTATGAGAATGTGCATCGATTACAGAGATCTGAACAAGGCAACAATAAAGAATAGATATTCGTTGCAGAGGATTGATGACCTGTTCGATCAACTACAAGGTTTGAGTTATTTCTCGAAGATCGATCTTAGGTCAGGATATCATCAGCTGAAAGTAAGAGAGCAGGAAATAGAGAAGACTACATTCAGAACACGATATGGACACTACGAGTTTTTAGTTATGTCTTTTGGACTAACCAATGCTCCAGTAACATTCATGGATTTAATGAACAGGGTTTGTAATTCGTTCCTTGATAAATCTGTGATAATATTCATAGATGACATTCTGATTTATTTGAAAAGCCAAGAGGAGCATGGCAGACGCTTGTGAGAAGTGTTAGAAGTCTTGAAGAAGGACAAGTTGTATGCTAAGTTCTTCAAATGTGATTTTTGGATTCGAGAAGTCTAATTCTTGGGTCACGTGGTCAACCAAGAAGGGATAATGGTTAATCTAGCAAAGATTGAAGCTGTAATGAAGTGGGAACAACCGAAAAATCTCACAGAGATCTGATGCTTTTTGGGATTAGCCGGATATTACTGAAGGTTTATCCAAAGCTTTTCTTTGATCGCTACTCCATTAAGAACTTTGACCTGCAAAGGAGTTACTTATGCTTGGAGTGATAAGCATAAAGAAGCATTCGATAAGCTAAAGAAGAAACTATGCGAGGCACCGATACTTTCTCTACCCGATGGAGTTGAAGACTTCGCTGTTTATAGCGATGCGTCAGGTGTTGGGTTGGGTTGTGTTTTGAACCAAAGGGAAAAGGTGATCGCATATGCGTCTCGACAGTTGAAAGAGCATGAAAAGAACTACCCGACTCATGACTTGGAGTTGGCGGCAGTAGTTTTTGCTTTAAAGATATGGAGGCATTACCTCTATGGCACGAAGTGCAAACTTTTCACTGATCATAAGAGTCTCCAATATCTCTTTAATCAGAAGGAATTGAGTATGAGGCAACGACGCTGGCTAGAATCCTCAAGGACTACGACTGTGAGATACTTTACCACCCAAATAAAGCAAATGTTGTTGCTGATGCTCTCAGTCAGAAAGTCAATCTTGAAAAGAAGAGGCCAAGAGCGTTGAGAGTAGAAGTTGTCTCGACAATTGTGGAAAGTATAAAGAAAGCTCAAGAGGAAGCTTCTGAGAAGAATGACCGAAAGGAGGAACGTTTGGGCAAACTGGTGGTGTTCGGTATAAACAGTCATGGACTGAAGGTGTTCCAAGATTGGATTTGGATACCTAAGATAGGAGGAGTCAGAGATCTTCTGATGGAAGAAGCTCACAAGACCATGTACTCGATTCATCCCGGCAGCACTAAAATGTATAGGGACCTGAAACCCTACTACTGGTGGCCGACGATGAAGCTTGATGTTGCAAAGTATGTGGCCGAGTGTGTGACTTGTGCGAGAGTCAAGACACAACATCAGAAACCATATGGGATTTTAGAACCTTTGCCTGTACCTATGGGTAAATGGGAAGACATTGCTATGGATTTTTTCACTAAACTGCCCAGAACGAAAAGTGGTCACGACATGATTTGGGTGGTTGTTGATCGATTCACTAAGAGTGCACATTTCATAGCAGCCAAGGAGAAATGGTCTATGGATAAGCTTGCGAATTCTTATGTGAATGAAATTTTGAGGCTTCACGGTGTTCTGTTAACGATTGTGTCAGATTGTGACAGCCATTTCATCTCACGATTTTGGAAAAGTCTACAAGAGGAATTGGGTACCAAGTTGTGTTTGAGTATAGCTTACCATCCACAGACTGATGGTCAGAGCGAACGAACGATACAAACACTTGAAGATATGCTGAGAGGATTTACTTTGGAATTCCTAGGTAATTGGGATGAACATTTACCTTTGGTAGAATTTTCCTACAATAATAGTTTCCACTCGAGTATACAGATGGCACCTTATCAAGTTTTGTACGGACAAAAGTTTCGTACGCCGTCTTGTTGGCTTGAGGCTGGGGAAAAGCAGTTCATGGGACCAGAGATAGTCCATCAAACTACTGAAAGGATGAAAATAATTAGGGAGAGAATGTTAGCAGCTCAGGATCGTCAAAAGAGCTATGCTGACAACAAGCGAAGACCGATGACTTTTGAAGTTGGAGATTCGGTTTTGCTTAAAGTCTCGCCGTGGAAGGGACTTATAAGATTTCGAAAAAGGGGAAAGTTAAGTCCAAGGTTTATTGGACCGTTTAAAGTTCTTCAAAGGGTTGGGAACCAAGCTTACAAGCTCGAACTACCAGAAGAACTGAATGGAATTCATAACACTTTCCATGTGTGCTATTTGAGGAAGTTCACGGGAGAAGTTCCGGGCATGATTCCACTTTCGGAGTTGAGAATTGATGAGAACAAAAGGCTGATTGAAGAACCAGAGGCAATTGTTAACCGAAAGACTAAGAAGTTGCGATGCAAGATGGTCGAGTTAGTGCTTGTCCGATGGAAACACACGAATGGGCCGAATCTCACCTGGGAGACGGAGAGTGACATGATGAGTCGCTACCTGCATTTGTTTGTTGATGTGTGATTCTGGGGACGGAATCATTCTAAGGTGGAGAGAATTGTAACGCCTGTGTTTCTGGGCTTGTCATTAATGTTGATATAATAGTCTAGGTTAACCTTTGTAACCCGTTTTGAAATAATAGACGTGTGTTATTTGAGTATTATGTGTTTTGTGCTTACTTGTGCGTCTTAATTTAATTAAGAATGAAAATAAGTGTCAAAATGAAATATTAGATAAAACCAATATCCATGGATAATGTTGTAGTAGTTGAAACGAGGTTTCCGAATATAAAAAGAATGCCCAAATTTGACTTCGTATGAAGAAGTTATGATTTTTCTAAGTTTCAGCTTAGCAGTATGCAGCCCGAAACTCGAATTCGAGATCGAGTGATTGTTGGTCGAAACAATCTAAACGAGAATCGAAGATCTCATTGATATTAGTGAATTGGTGAAAAGACAGACGAAAACGGCGTCAGATGAAGAAGTTATGAATTTATAACGGAATTTTCCTGTCCCGACCTACTAAAAATAAATAATAAAAATAAAGTCAAAATTAGCCAACGGAGTCTAAACGAAAGTTGAAGGGCGTAGTGTCACCTACGCGTGGATATAAAGAACATCGAAAACGGAGTTCGTGTGAAAAAGATATGAATTTCTGAAGTTTTTAAATGATTAATATTTATTAATTAATCTTTAATTCGGATGTATATCCGAAGGAGTCACCGATATGATCCGAACTACGCCCAGCATACCCCGATGCATGCACTGCCTCGCACTCAAGAGCTCCGATGACGCATGCAGTGACGTTTCGCACTACACCCCGCGTAGAGCATTACGCCCAGCGTAATGCGAGGCTTCAGCCTCTATAAAAGGCATGCGAGGTCAGCCGACTTCTTTTGCCAAATTCTCTCCTCTCTCTCTCCCTTTTTGCATCGTTTTGCGTGCAACTTATACCCCGAAGCCCCGATATCATTCTCGAGCCCCGGAGCAAGTCCCGAAGCCCCGAAGATCCCGAGATGTGCAATTCTCGAGCCGAAGCTCTGCCCGTGAGAAGCCTGACTTTTGTGAAGATCTTCCAAATCTACCGAAGAATACTACTTCTACAAGTCGTAGTGCTGTCCGCTCATCTTCTGCTCAAGTGAGTGTGTAGTTACCTTCTTATAACGCATAATTATGAAGTATTTTATATGAAATACGTGTTATGTGTACATTTTGTTGTTATATGTGTGAATGTATATTCACTTTCTTCTATCCCATAGATATGATTTATTCTCTATGAAATACGTGTTATGTGTATGTGTCTCATCTGTTGTTTGGAATATGTATTGAATGAGAATGCTATACAGGTTTTAAACTATGTATAAAATATATATATTTTTATCTACTAATATGTTGGGTAGAACATGAGTAGATAGTTGATGTGTGATAAACAGATGAGAGGCCTCGATGTTGTTGTTGTTGATCTAGTTATTCAACGGAGTATGGATAACGACCACAGACTCTTTCTAGACAGTCCTGTGGAACACTAGCAGGCTCATAACCTGTAGGTGTTGTGAACGATGTGTTCATCGATGTACTCTACCCCTCTCATGGTTGCCTTTAGGACATCTATTGTTGAGGAAACCCCTTTGCAGTAATGTCCGTCCTGATGAAAATCCTAGATTAGGTCCCTTGAGATAAATGTTGTTTTAGGGACGTAAAGTGAGGATAACGGGAATGGGTAATCGGGTTATTGTTGGTTGGTGAAATTAAATATAATTATTTATTGTGGGTTGAAAACCCTATATGCTCACTAGGCTCCCAAGCATGACCCACTCAGTTTTGTTGTATTACAGGTAGTGGCGCGAGAGCATAAGTTGGATGGCTTATCAAGATCTTTTGATATTAGACAGTTGTTATATGTAACTGTTGTGTGGTCTATCTTTTGTTGTTTATGCTTTTGGTCTGTTTGTCGGAACATGACATCCCGAATATTGTTATATAATGAAAATGCATCTGTTGATGAAATGCTTTGATAAACTTTATTTTATCATATTTTGTTTTGGGAACAAATTCTGCAACTCTTTTAAATCAATGGATTTAATTTGAAATTATTTTAAAAGCATAAATGAAACCGATCTTTTCTGGCCGTGATTTTGGGGATGTCACAATAGGTTAGGTATTTCATAAATTAGGGCTTAGGTTGTCTGATTCATGATGCCTTAGCCTAGGGGATGCTATTTATTGATATTATCTGCTATTTGCTCTATGTATGTGCTGAGTAGGAGTGCCTAGCAGGAATCTTTCAGAGAGAGCATTGAGTAGAGGAGTAATTTAGGAGAGATACCTAGATGTGAGTTTGAGGAATCTATTGAGAGAGTAGTTAGATACCACGAGAGGTAGGGTTGCCTGTGTTCGGTGATGCCTTTTGAGTTGTAGATAGAGCGGGTGGAGCTATATGTTAGAGTGGATTTATGTGATGGTGGAGGTTATTCAATGATTGAATGTTGCTTGCTTTATGCTTTATGGAACTCTTGATGATGGGAGTCAGCTACTAAGTGAATACGACGATATTCAGGAGGTAGATGGTTGGCATCATGTGGAGTTCTTCAGCAGCTGATGGCAGAAAAGTGTGAGAACCTAGGAGAGTCTAGGGAGAAATTTTAGTGCGATGAGTACGCTGTTTAGCGGTGAGTATTCACCGGAGAGCAAGCATGTGTAATGGGATTGGTGATCGAGGAGGTTAAGCAGCTACTTAGGAAGTCTGGGACAATCTGTGTGGAAAGTATGGGTAGATGTGGCAGGTAATATGGGCCCATACTACTAAAAATAGAGGACCTATACTCAAAACAGGGAGAATTCCAGATATTCTAAATATCAGGTTGAGGGGAGATAACATGGCTCGGGTACCATGATTCGTAGCAGGGTGTGTTACCATCTTTACCAGTTGTCCGAAGATGGGTGTTCAGACTGAGGATGAATATGGTAAACTGTGGGGCCAGAGGGCCATGTCAGTTGAGCTTCGATAGAGTGTACCTTGCGAGGGAAATTGAGTTTAGATCCCAAGGAGTTTGACTGGTGAGTTGCCACTTGGAGTCTTAGGACTTGAGGAAAAGTAGAGATCATACGTTGTGGAGGATTGCGGTCTGGGTTGAGTGATCGGCCGATGGTTGAGATGTCACTTTCTATGACGAGAATTACACTATTTCCGTTTCCCGTGTGGAGAGATAACGAGTTTCCGGTTTAGAGTTTGGAGGTAAACTCTGTGGGGTAGCATCCAGTTGAGATATTTCACCAGAGTATGTGTGGTATGTCTGATGTGAGGCATTCATATTGATGGGTTTTGAGCATTCTAACACTTCTTAAGTGTAGATGCAAGCCTAATAACCTTGGATCTATGTTTGTCTAATTATCATGCAAAGTTGATTTCCAAGGCTATGATCCTATCTAGCATACATGGGGAACAATTTTAACTTAAATAATAGATAGAACTACATACCTTGTTGTTGTTGTTGGATAAGGTGTCTAAGTCCATAACTATTTCGGGTCAGTACTTGACCCGACCCGGCATGGTCCATTTGGGTTGCATGGCACCATGAAATTGGATAGACTAAATGAGAGAAATAACACTTGGAGATTATTAATATATTATAAGTTCTAATATATTAATAATATTGTTTGATTAGTTGATCAAGAATTAATTTAGAATTAATTAAGTGATCAAAGGATAACTAATTAAATATATGGGTTGATTATGTAAATGATTCATATCTTGTATAGTGGGCTAAGAGGCTCCATGGATTATCAAGTTGGGTTCCACCCATAGGATGCTCCATGGGAGTTACAAACCCGTGGGTCATGGAAATGAAGAGTCATGACACATTAGGGTTTACATGGTGTAACCCTAGATGTGTCAACACTATATAAGAGTCCCATTCTCCACCAAAATCGGCTACACATAAGAAATTAGAGGGCTAGTCCGATTTCAAGAAGTGTGTATTCTATCAAAAGTCTTTCCAAGAGCATTTGGTGTTGTGTGAAGCATTTGAGGCATCACACTTGGGGTGCTAGGCTCACAAGGTTTCAAGGAACATAAGCGACAACAAGGTAAGTTATTCTATCTTTCATTCAAGTTAAAAATTGTTCCCCATGTATGCTAGATAGGAATATAACCTTGGAATTCAACTTTGCATGATAATTAGACAAACATAGATCCAAGGTTATTAGGGTTGCATGTACACTTAGGAAGTGTTAGAATGCTCAAAACCCATCAGTGGTATCAGATCCTAGGCTTGTTTGTTTGTTATTTGTGCCTAAAAGTTGAAAAAAGTCGAAAAACTTGCTGTCTGCCTGATGAACTCGCCGAGTCCATGGGGGGACTCGCCGAGTTCACTTGTATCTTCAACCTACTCGCCGAGTAGGTTCATGCACTCGGAGAGTAGGAGCCACAGAGTGCAGATTTTCGACTTTAGTTGCTGGAAATGGACTAGAAACATTACCCTAAACTGTTTTGGTACTTGAAAACTTGTTTTAAATGGTGTAATGTCTTTGCTAATCCATTTACAACAACTAGTTATCAAAATTACAAAGTTTTAAGTGTAATCTTGATTCATGAAAGTGTTCATATTCATGTTCTTGATCTTATGATGTTTAGATGATCATAGGAATTATTTGTAACCTATGTGGTAGTTTAATTCTTGATCATAATGTGTTTTAATGGAGTCCATAACTTGTCCTCAAGTTATGGAAAACCAAAATTCACTTGAGTTAAAACCATTAAAAGAACACAAGAGTTAGAAAAATGAAGAGTCTTCATTTTATTACTCTATTAAACTCATAAGTTACAAGAAATGAAAAGTTTTGAAAGTTTACAAAACTTGCCCTCAAGTTTTGGAACAAGTAAAGTCATGTTAAAAACTTTAGTTGCAACCGTTAGAATTTTAAAAGTTAAAATTCAACACTTATACTTATATTATTATGATTTAATAATTATATATATATATATATATATATATATATATATATATATATATATATATATATATATATATATATATATATATATATATATATATGTATAAGAACAAAGTCGTCTTACCGCTAGTACGCCTCATTCACGAAGCCGGTCTATAAGGTGGGTATAAGGTTGTTGCCTATAAAATGGCAACTTAATGGGTGTCCACTCTCACCCACCGCTTGCTTGATCAGTGGAGGGTCGTTAGCCGAACGGGTAAGACAAGGACTTATAAATTCTCATTAAAAGTATATATGATGAATATTATAAAGTAACTAAATGTTTTATTAAATTCTCAATCTTATTTACTTTAGGAAAAATGTGAATAAGGTGCTAATCCATGAAATTACACTTTACACTTTGTTTAAGTCGTTGGTGGAGCGTGTGTGGTTAACCGGCACACTAACTTGGACTTAACAAGGTAGGTAAAGGGTGACTTAAGGTTTATCATAGTATTGTATGGAGCGTGTGTGGTTAACCGACACATCGATTGAGTGATAAACATTATGGGTACCAAGTGATTTGCATGGTTACTTCACACCTCGTTTTGTGATCCTCGGTATCCCAGTCACAAAACTTGGAGGGCATACTCGAGATTGAAACATGCCTTTGAAAAGTTCATTGAATCTCAAAGAATCTAGGAATTTCTAAGAACCAATCAAAAACCTAATATTTAATATTTCGGTTTTCGTGGTGGAAATTGGTGAATCGTCATTCACATACCTTTCAAATATGTTATAGCTTGGATTACGGCATACCTCTTCTATGTTATAATATGTTGTGATTGGGTCGTATCCTTAATATTACATTTGGGTGTTTTATTAAGGACTCTCTTAATATCTAAACTAGTCTTGTCCTTCTCTTTCAGATGTCTTCGAACAATGCTGCTTCTGGCTCTAATCCTAATGGCTCCTTTACCCTTATGAACTTGTGTGGGAAAGTCACTTTTGATGGATCCAACTTCAATGAGTGGATCAGAAACATCAGGATGATTACCCGCTACGAGGACAAAGAATATGTCCTTGACAAGGACCTTAAGGAGATTGATGAGACCACTGCAACTCCTCAGGAGATCGCTGACTTTCAGGCACATGAAAGAGATGCTACGAAAGTGGCATGCATCACGATGGCCACGATGACAGCGGAACTCCAAAAGTCCTATGAGGATTTCTACCCTTATGAAATGCACCAAGATCTGATGGAAAGATACCATCAAAGTGCACGACAAGAGAGGTATGAAATCATCTGCTCCATGATAACAACCATGATGAAGGACGGGGAATCCGTCACGAGCCACATGCAGAAAATGCAAAGGTATGTGGATCGATTGCTGAAGCTTAATGTGAACTTCCATGAGGAGCTTGCAATAGATATCATTTTGCACTCCTTTCCATCATGATATGATCAATTCCGCATGAAATATCACATGAATAAGGAAGAGGTCACACTCAACAAACTTCAGGGACTTCTCAAGACCGCAGAATCAGGTCTTAAGGGGAAGTCGGTTGTTAACACTCCTACTCCAAACTCCACTCCGGTTTTGGCAATCGGGAAAAGTCGAGGGAAGAAGAGAAACAACTCCTCAAAGGGTACCAAGGCTCGGACCCTTGATGGTTCTTCTTCAAGTGGAACCAAGAAAGGTTTCGTCACTCCTTCTTCTGACCCAAAAGTGGCTGAATGCTTCTATTGCCATGAAAAATCACATTGGAAGCGGAACTTCCCAAAATACCAGCAATATGTGAAGGATGGGAAAGTTAAACCCAACCATGCAGGTATTTACACTATCATTTCTAATAACTCACCCCATTCTAAATCTTGGGTCCTTGATACCGGCTGTGGTATTCATATTTGTTGTGACTTGCAGGGACTAAGAAGAAGTGAGAATGTGGAGCAAGGAAGAATAAACTTAATCATGGGGAATAGGAAAGTTACACCTGTCACCAAGATTGGAGTTTATACTTTGTCGCTAAGTAGTGGGTTAAATTTAGATTTGAATAAATGTTGTTATTCGCCAGAAATGGAAAAAACTATTATTTCCTTTCATGCATTGTACAAACAAGGGTTTACCTTTTCATTTAATAATGAAGTTGGTTCTATTGATGCTTTCTTTAATAATGTTCTTTATTTTAAAGCATTACCTTGTGATGGTGTGTATGAAGTTGTATCTGTTGTAGATAACTTAGGAAATAATGTTTTGTGTATTGATTCTATTAACAATAATAACTTGGATAAAGCATCATTATGGCATTGTCGTCTTGGACATATAAGCAAGAAACGCATAGGCCAACTCCAAAAGGATGGAGTCTTGGAGTCATTTGACCTAAAGTCAGATGATAGTTGCGAATCATGCTTACTTGGAAAAATGACAAAGTCACCCTTCACAGGCTTGTGTGAGAGGGGTGAAGGTTTGTTGGACCTTGTACACACGGATGTGTGTGGACCATTCAAACATGCCATAAGGGATGCTAATTGTTATTATTTGACTTTTACCGATGATTACAATAGATATGGATATGTCTACTTAATCAAGCATAAGTCAGAGACTTTCGAAAGGTTTAAGGAATTTAAACAGGAAGTCGAGAATCAATTGGGCAGGAACATTAAGATGCTTCGATCCGATCGTGGTGGTGAGTATCTTAGTTCAGAGTTCCTTGACTATCTAAGGGAATGTGGGATAGTCTCACAATTGACACCTCCCAGGACACCACAGTTGAATGGTGTGGCTGAGAGGCGTAATCGAACCTTGTTGGATATGGTTCGTTCCATGATGAGTCGAGCTTCGCTACCAATCTCATTCTGGGGGTATGCCTTAGAGACTGCCCCATATCCTTAATCTAGTCCATACAAAGAAAGTTGCCAAAACTCCTCACAAGATGTGGACCGGTAAAGTACCTAAACTAGACCACATCAAGATTTGGGGTTGCGAGGCTTTCGTGAGACGCGAGACTCATGATAAGCTCGAACCCCGAAGCGAGAGGTGTATTTTCATCGGCTACCCACAGCAATCCTTTGGTTACCTCTTCTACAAACCTAGTGAAAATGTGGTCTTTGTAGCTAGGAGGGCTTTCTTTAGAGAGAGAGAGAGTTCATAAGCCAAGGAAACAGTGGGAGGCAAGTTGATCTTGAAGAAATTCAAGAGTCAAGCGGTGAAGGAACTTCAAACCCAAGCACTCAACTTGAGGAGGAAACTCCTGTTAAGCCAATTGACAAGTCTGTACCTCTGAGGCGTTCCAAAAGGGTTAGGAATGCTCCTGAGCATTACTATGGATTCCATATTACTGCAGAAGGAGATACACTTATCAGTGATGAGACACTGATAGGTCTGGATGAACCTAACAGTTACGCGGAAGCCATGGCAGGCCCTGAGTCGGCCAAGTGGAAAGAGGCAATGGACAGCGAAATACAATCCATGTTTGACAATCAAGTTTGGAACTTGGTTGAGAATGTACCAGGTCGTAAGACAGTAGGGTGCAAATGGATCTTCAAGAAGAAGACCGACACGGATGGTAAGGTACACACTTATAAGGCTAGACTGGTTGCAAAGGGCTTCTCTCAAATTCCTGGAGTGGACTATGATGAGACCTTTTCTCCAGTAGCCAAGATTAAGTCTATTCGGGTTTTGTTAGCCATAGCTGCATTTCATGACTATGAAATATGGCAAATGGATGTCAAAACCGCTTTTCTTAATGGAAAGTTGGCTGAAGATGTTTACATGAGTCAGCCAGAGGGTTTTGTCAGCAACGAGTACCCTAATAGAGTGTGTAAGCTTGAGAAATCCATTTATGGATTGAAGCAAGCACCTCGCAGATGGAATCTTTGCTTTGATGAAAAGGTCAAGGAATTTGGCTTTTCTAGGAGTGAAGATGAGTCTTGCGTGTATGTCAAGGCTAGTGGGAGTATAGTTAGCTTTTTGGTATTGTATGTGGATGATATACTACTCATAGGAAATGACATCCCAAATCTGCAGGAAGTTAAGTCCTGGCTTGGGAAGTGTTTCTCTATGAAGGACCTAGGAGAAGCTGCCTATATTCTAGGGATAAGGATCTTGAGAGATCGGAGTAAAAGACTAATTGGACTTAGTCAGAGTACCTACTTGGATAAGGTGCTGAAGAGATTCAACATGAAGGACTCCAAGAAAGGAGAGTTACCCATCCAGAGTAACGCCAGATTGAGTAAGACACAAAGCCCTAGCACTGAGGCTGAGATAGCAGAAATGAGTCGAATACCTTATGCTTCGGCTGTAGGATCGATCATGTATGCTATGACATGTACTCGACCTGATGTAGCCTTTGCCCTGAGCATGGTTAGCAGGTATCAGGGGAACCCTGGCAAGGCACACTGGACTGCGGTAAAGAATATTCTCAAGTACCTACGGAGGACTAAGGACTGGGTCCTTACCCTCGGTGGGAGTGATGACTTGAGAGTTGTAGGGTATAGTGATGCTAGCTTCCAGACTGATAGGGATAATTTACGCTCTCAGTCGGGCTGGGTCTTTACCCTAAACAGAGGAGCAATTTCTTGGAAGAGTTCCAAGCAAGAGACAGTGGCTGATTCAACTTGTGAATCAGAGTATATTGCAGCTAGCGAGGCGGAAAAGGAGGCGATATGGCTGAAGAACTTCATTGGAGACCTTGGAGTTGTACCAGCTATTAAAGAGCCAATGGAAATTTTCTGTGATAGTGAAAGTGCTGTTGCCTTAGCCAAGGAACCAAGGGATCACGGGAGATCCAAACACATCGACAGAAAATACCATTTTATCAGACATCGAATAGAAGAAGGACTCCTCGTGGCAAAGAGGGTATCATCGGATGAGAACCCAGCAGATCCCCTCACGAAGGGACTGACTCGGGTTAAGCATCTCCAGCATGCTCAGAGCATAGGGCTGAAGGATGATATTAGATTTAGTAGTTAGATAACCTCGAAATTTGTAAAGTGTAATTGACATTAGATGATGAATAAGTGTTGCTATCTCTTGTCGATCGTTTACTATATTTCTTTTGCATGTTTTGACTTCCAGAATAATTTTGTTTGGTATAACATATTATTCAAACCTCCACAGTCGGTCATATGTCGGAAGTAGGTATGAATCAAGACTGTCATGATTGGTTGCAGAGGTCTAAGGTGTTGGACAAGGCTACAACAATCATGAGTGCTCATAAGTTCTGAGCATTGGACTCAACCCACGCTCACTGGAATCACTTCATGGAATTCTATCTCGAGTGATCGTGAGACGGTAATATCATATAAGTCTTCAAACCTAGAGATATGATTTGTTACTTACAAGTTGGTTATGCATTGATTGTACGAAAACGCATTGGTAACTCGATGTTATAAAACGTGCTTTTGTGTGTAATTCAATGAGTGGTAGAACAAACATATGAGTCGAAGTTTATCTGTTCCTTCTTGGATTAGAAGCTGATATCTGGGCCTCTCGATGATTTTGTTTTGACCTATGTACCGGGCCCGGTCAGAACTAAGTTGATGTGTTCAATTAAGTTCTTTGTCAAACAAATCGGAAATCGGGAAACAAACTGCTGGACAATAAGTAAGACATTGTTCCATGTATTTGTCCGGCTGATATCTAGAACAGAGGATTATATGATCACTTATCTTAAATGGTGTATCAACATCTTCTCAGTTCCGAGAGACCTTGAAAGAGCTACGATTGCCGGTCGGTTCCTGAAGTACTGGAGTTATAGTTATTAGACTTATCCAAGTAGGAGATTGTTGGATAAGGTGTCTAAGTCCATAACTATTTCGGGTCAGTACTTGGCCCGGCCCAGCATGGTCCATTTGGTTTGCATGGCACCATGCAATTGGATAGACTAAATGAGAGAAATAACACTTGGAGATTATTAATATATTATAAGTTCTAATATATTAATAATATTATTTGATTAGTTGATCAAGAATTAATTTAGAATTAATTAAGTGATCAAAGGATAACTAATTAAATATATGGGTTGATTATGTAAATCATTCATATCTTGTATAGTGGGCTAAGAGGCTCCATGTATTATCAAGTTGGATTCCACCCATAGGATGCTCCATGGGAGTTACAAACCCATGGGTCATGGAAATGAAGAGTCATGACACATTAGGGTTTACATGGTGTAACCCTAGATGTGTCAACACTATATAAGAGTCCCATTCTCCACCAAAATCGGCTACACATAAGAAACTAGAGGGCTAGTCCGATTTCAAGAAGTGTGTATTCTATCAAAAGTCTTTCCAATAGCATTTGGTGTTGTGTGAAGCATTTGAGGCATCACACTTGGGGTGCTAGGCTCACAAGGTTTCAAGGAACATAAGCGACAACAAGGTAAGTTATTCTATCTTTCATTCAAGTTAAAAATTGTTCCCCGTGTATGCTAGATAGGAATATAACCTTGGAATTCAACTTTGCATGATAATTAGACAAACATAGATCCAAGGTTATTAGGGTTGCATGTACACTTAGGAAGTGTTAGAATGCTCAAAACCCATCAGTTGTAAGTGTTCCTTGAAACCTTGTGAGCCTAGCACCCCAAGTGTGATGCCTCATATGGTTCACACAACACCAAATGCTATGGAGTAAACTTGGAGAGAAAGTATAACACTCTAAAAATCGGCTCTAGCCCTCAAGCATACATGTGTAACCGATTTTGGGAGAAACATGAGCTTTATATAGTGTTGACACATTTAGGTTGACACCATGTAAACCCTAATGTGTCATGACTCTTCATTTCCATGACCCATGGGTTTGTAACTCCCATGGAGCCTCTATGGAGCATCCAATGGATCCAACCCAACTTGATTATCCATGGAGCCTCTTAGCCCACTATATAAGTTATGGATGATTTACATAATCAACCCATATATTTAATTAGTTATCTTTTGATCACTTAATTAATTCTAAATTAATTCTTGACCAAACTAATTAAATAATATTATTAATATATTAGAACTTATAATATATTAATAAACCATATGTGTTATTTATCTCATTTAATCTATCCAATTGCATGGTGTCATGCAACCCAAATGGACCATGTCGGGTCGGGTCAAGTACATACCAGAAATAGTTATGGACTTTGACACCTTATCCAACAGTCTCCCACTTGGATAAGTCTAATAACTATAACTGCAAGTATGACTTCAGGAACCGATCGGCAATCGTAGCTCTTTTCAAGGTTTCTCGGAACTGAGAAGATGATGGTACACCATTTCAGATAAGGGATCATATAATCCTCTGTTCTAGATATCAGCCGGACAAACACATGGAACATAGTCTTGCTTATTGTCCAACAATTTGTTTCCTAATTTCTGATTTGTTTGACAAAGAACTTAATTGAACACATCAACTTAGTTCTGACCGGGTCCGGTACATAGGTCAAAACAAAATCATCGAGGGGCCCAGATATTAGCTTCTAATCCAAGAAGGAATAGATAAACTTCAACTCATATGCTTGTTCTACTACTTGTTAAATTACACACAAACGCACGTTTTATAACATCGAGTTACCAATGCGGTAATTCGCACGTTCAATGCATAACTAACTCATAGTTAACAAGTCATATCTCTGTTTGAAGACTTATATGATATTAGCATCTCGCGATCACTCGAGATAAATTCCATGAAGTGATACCAACGAGCGTGGGTTGAATCCAATACTCAGAACTTATGAGCACTCATGAGTGTTAAGGCCATGTCCAACATTTTAGACCTCTACAACCAACTCATGACAGTCTTACTTCATATCTACTTCCAACATATGACTGACTGTGGATAATTTGAATAATATGTGAAACAACATAAATATTCTGGAAGTCAAAACATGCAAAAGAAATCATAGTAAACGATTGACAAAAGATAGTAACACTTTACTCATAAATAAACACAACTTTTATTCATCATCAAATGTCAATTACATTTTACAAATTTCAAAATTATCTAACTACTAAAACTAATATCATCCTTCAGCCCTATGCTCCTAGCATGCTGGAGATGCTTAACCCTACCCAGTCCCTTCGTGAGGGGATCTGTCGGGTTCTCATCCGATGACACCCTCTTTGCCACGAGGAGTCCTTCTTCTATACGATGTCTGATGAAATGATATTTTATGTCGATGTGTCTGGATCTCCCATGATTCCTTGGTTCCTTTGCTAAGGCAACTGAACTTTCACTATCATAGAAAATCTCTATAGGCTCCGATATAGCTGGTACAACTCCAAGGTCTCCAATGAAGTTCTTTAGCCACATAGCCTCTTTTGCCGCCTCGCTTACCGCTATATACTCTGATTCACAAGTTGAATCAGCCACTGTCTCCTGCTTGGAACTTTTCCAAGAGATTGCTCCTCTATTTTAGGTAAAGAACCAGCCCGACTGAGAGTGGAAATTATCTCTATCAGTCTGGAAGCTAGCATCACTATACCCTACAACTCTCAAGTCATCATGCCCACCAAGGGTAAGGACCCAATCCTTAGTCCTCCGCAGGTACTTGAGAATGTTCTTTACCGCAGTCCAGTGAGCCTTACCAGGATCCCCTTGATACCTGCTAACCATGCTTAAAGCAAAGGCTACATCAGGACAAGTACAGGTCATAGCATACATGATCGAGCCTACTTCCGAAGCATAAGGTATCTGACTCATTTCTGCTATCTCATCCTCAGTACTCGGGCTATGAGTCTTACTCAGTCTAGTGTTACTCTGGATGGGTAACTCTCCTTTCTTGGAATCTTACATGCTGAATCTCTTCAACACCTTGTCCAAGTAGGTACTTTGACTAAGTCCAATTAGTCTTTTACTCCGGTTTCTCAAAATCCTCATCCCTAGAATATAGGCAGCTTCTCCTAGGTCCTTCATAGTGAAACACTTCCCAAGCCAGGACTTAACTTCCTCCAGAGTTGGGATGTCATTTCCTATGAGTAGTATGTCATCCACATACAGTACCAAAAAGCTAACTATACTCCCACTAGCCTTGACATATACACAAGATTCATCTTGACTCCTAGAAAAGCTAAATTCCTTGACTTTCTCATCAAAGCAAAGATTCCATATGCGAGATGCTTGCTTTAATCCATAGATGGATTTCTCAAGCTTACACACTCTATTAGGGTACTCTGTGTTGACAAAACCCTCTGGCTGATTCATGTAAACATCCTTAGCCAACTTTCCATTAAGGAAAGCGGTTTTGACATCCATTTGCCATATTTCATAGTCATGAAATGCAGCTATGGCTAACAATACCCTAATGGACTTGATCTTGTCTATTGGAGAAAAGGTCTCATCATAATCCACTCCAGGAGTTTGAGAGAAGCCCTTTGCTACCGGTCTAGCCTTATAAGTGTGTACATTACCATCCATGTCGGTCTTCTTCTTGAAGATCCATTTGCACCCTACAGTCTTACGATCTGGTACATTCTCAACCAAGTTCCAAACTTGATTGTCATACATGGATTGTATCTCGCTATCCATTGCCTCTTTCCATTTAGCAGACTCAGGGCCTGCCATGGCTTCCGCATAGCTGTTAGGTTCATCTAGACCTACTAGTGTCTCATCACTAATAAGTGTCTCACCTTCCGTAGTAATATGGAAACCATTGTAATGCTCAGGTACATTCCTAACCCTTGTGGAACGCCTCAGAGGTACAACTGGAGGTATAATTGGATCAACATGAGGTTCCTCCTCATGTTGACTGCTAGAGTTTGAGGTTCCTTCACCACTTGACTCTTGAAGTTCTTCAAGGTCAATTAGCCTCCCACTGTCTCCTTGGCTTATGAACTCTATCTCTTGAAAGACAGCCCTCCTTGCTACAAAGACCACATTCTCACTAGGTCTGTAGAAGAGGTAACCGATGAAAATACACTTCTCGCTTCGAGGTTCGAGCTTGTCATGAGTCTCGTGTCTCACGAAAGCCTCGCAACCCCAAACTTTGATGTGGGCTAGACTAGGAACTTTTCCAGTCCACATCTCGTGAGGTTTTTTGGCAACCTTTTTTGTAGGGACCAGATTAAGGATATGGGTGGCAGTCTCTAAGGCATACCCCCAAAATGAGATTGGTAGCGTAGCTCGACTCATCATGGAACGAACCATATCTAACAAGTTTCGATTACGCCTCTCATCTACACCATTCAACTGTAGTGTCCTGGGAGGTGTCAATTGTGAGACAATCCCACATTCTCTTACATAGTCGAGGAACTCAGTACTAAGATACTCACCACCATGATTGGATCGAAGCATCTTAATGTTCCTGCCCAGTTGATTATTGAGTTCTTGTTTAGACTCTTTAAACCTTTCAAAAGTCTCTGACTTATGCTTGATTAAGTAGACATATCCATATCTACTATAATCATCCGTAAAAATCACATAATAATGATTAGCATCTCTTGTGGCATGTTTGAAGGGTCCACACACATCTGTGTGTACAAGATCCAACAAACCTTCACCCCTCTCACAAGAACCTGTGAAGGGTGACTTTGTCATTTTTCCAAGTAAGCATGATTCGCAACTATCATCTGACCTTAGATCAAATGACTCCAAGACTCCATCCTTTTGGAGTTGGCCTATGCATTTCTTTCTTATATGTCAAAGACAACAATGCCATAATGATGCTTTATCCAAGTTATTATTAGTAGTAGAATCAATACACAATACATTATTTCCTAAGTTATCTACAACAGACACAACTTCATACACACCATCACAAGGTAATGCTTTAAAATAAAACACATTATTAAAGAAAGCATTTATTCCACCAGTTTCATTATCAAAAGAAAAGGTAAAACCTTGTTTATACAAAACATGAAAGGAAATAACATTTCTTGCCATTTCTGGCGAATAACAACATTTATTCAAATCTAAAGTAAATCCACTACTAAGCAACAAAGTATAAACTCCAATCTTGGTGATAGGTGAAACTTTCCTATTCCCCATGATTAAGTTTGTCTTTCCATGCTCCACATTCTCACTTCTTCTTAGTCCCTGCATTTCAGAACAAATATGAATACCGCAACCGGTATCAAGGACCCAAGAGTTAGAATAGAGTGAATTATTAGATGAGATAGTGTAAATACTTGCATGGTTGGGTTTAACTTTCCCATCCTTCAAGTCTTGCTGGTACTTTGGGCAGTTACGCTTCCAGTGCGCCTTTTCGTGGCAGTAGAAGCATTCAGCCTCTTTAGGATCAGAAGAAGGTGTAATGAACCCTTTCTTGGTTCCGCTAGAAAAGGAGCCATCAAGGGTCTTACCCTTAGTACCATTCGAAGGGTTCTTTCTCTTCTTCCCTCTACCTTTCCCGATTGCCAGGACAGGTGCTGAGTTTGGAGTAGTAGCAGGAGTGGTCACAACCGACTTACCTTTAAGACCTGATTCTGCGGTCTTTAGGAGTCCCTGAAGTTTGCTAAGTGTAACTTCCTCCTTATTCATGTGGTATGTCATGCGAAATTGATCATAACACGAAGGTAAGGAGTGCATAATAATATCTATTGCTAACTCCTCAAGGAAGTTCACATTCAACTTCATCAATCTATCCATATACCTTTGCATTTTCTGCATGTGGCTGGTGATGGGTTTGCCATCTTTCATTCGGGTTGTGATCATAGAGGAGATGATTTCATATCGCTCTTGACGAGCACTCTGATGGTAGTGGTCCATCAAATCCCGGTGCATCTCAAAAGGATAGTAGTCCTCATAGGACTTTTGGAGTTCGGCTGTCATGGTGGCCATCATGATGCATGCCACGTTTGTAGCATCTCTTTCATGTGCCTCATATTCAGCAAACTCCTCAGGAGTAGTAGTTGGCTCAGGCACCTTGAGTTCCTTGTCAAGAACATATTCCTTGTTCTCGTAACGAGTGACCATCCTGATGTTTCTGATCCAATCAGTAAAGTTGGATCCATCAAAGATGACTCTCCCATAAAGGTTCATGAGAGAGAAGGAGCCTGTAGGGTTTGAGCCAGGAGTAGCATTATTGGAAGACATCTGAAAAGAAGAAAGTAAGTTTAGTTTAGATATAGGGATAGTCCTTAATAAAACACCCAAATGTAATATTAAGGCTAGGATCCAATCACAATATATTGTAACCTAGAAGAGGGATGTCGTAATCCAAGTTATAACACATTTGAAAGGTAGGTGAATGACGATTCACCAATTTCCACCATGAAAACGAAATATAAATTATTAGGTTTTATTTGGCTTTTAGAAATTCCTAGATTCTTTGAGATTCATTGAACTTTTCAATGGCATGTTTCAATCTCGAGTGTGCCCTTCATGTTTTGTGACTGGGATATCGAGGATCACAAAACAAGGTGTGAAGTAACCATGCAAATTACTTGGTACCCTTAATGTTTTTCACTTAATCGTTGTGTCGGTAAACCACGCGCGCTCCTTCCGACCTCATGAAAAACCATAAGTCACCCTTTTCCTTCCTTGTTAAGTCCAAGTTAGTGTGCCGGTAAACCACACACGCTCCACCAACGGCTTAAACAAGGTGCAAAGTGTAATTTCATGGATTCGCACCTTATTCACATTTTTCCTAAAGTAACTAAGATTGGGAATTTATAAAACATTTAGTTACTTTATAATAATCATTATACTTTTAATGAGAATTTATAAGTCCTTGTCTTACCCGTTCGGCTAACGACCATCCACCAGTCAAGCAAGCGGTGGGTGAGAGTGGACACCCATTAAGTTGCCATTTTATAGGCAACAACCTTATACCCACCTTATAGACTGGCTTCGTGAATGAGGCGTACTAGCGGTAAGACGAATTTGATCTTATATATATATATATATATATATATATATATATATATATATATATATTATATTATTAATAACTTTATAATATTATAAGTATAAGGGTAGAATTTTAACTTTTAAAAATCTAAGGGTTGGAACTAAAGTTTTAATCAAGTCTTTACTTGTTCCAAAACTTGAGGGCAAGTTTTGTAAACTTTCAAAACTTTTCATTTCTTGTAACTTATGAGTTAATTAGAGTATTAAAAATGAAGACTCTTCATTTTTCTAACTCTTGTGTTCTTTTAATGGTTTTAATTCAAGTGTGACTCTTGGTTTTCCATAACTTGAGGACAAGTTATGGACTCCATTAAAACACATTATGATCAATAATTAAACTACCAAGTAGGTTACAAGTAATTCCTTTGATCATCTAAATTCATAAGATCAAGAACATGAATATCCATATCAAAGTTTCAAGACCATATGAACACATATAATCATGAAAAATTGATATTTGCCATTGTAAATGGATTAGAACAAACATTACTCCATCTAAAACAAGTTTTATAACTCCAAAACGGTTTAGGGTAATGTTTCTAGTGCATTTCCAACAACAAAAGTCGAAAATATGCATTCTGTGGCTCCTACTCACTGAGTGCACGAACCTACTCACCGAGTAGGATGAAGATACACATGAACTCGGCGAGTCCCCCTATGGACTTGGCGAGTTCATCAGGCAGACAACAAGTTTTTCGATTTGTTTCAACTTTTTAGCACAAATAACAAACAAGCCTAGGCTCTGATACCACTGATGGGTTTTGAACATTCTAACACTTCCTAAGTGTACATGCAACCCTAATAACCTTGGATCTATGTTTGTCTAATTATCATGCAAAGTTGATTTCCAAGGCTATGATCCTATCTAGCATACATGGGGAGCAATTTTAACTTAAATAATAGATAGAACTACATACGTTGTTGTTGTAAGTGTTCCTTGAAACCTTGTGAGCCTAGCACCCCAAGTGTGATGCCTCAAATGCTTCACACAACACCGAATGCTATGGAGTAAACTTGGAGAGAAAGTATAACACTCTAAAAATCGGCTCTAGCCCTCAAGCATACATGTGTAACTGATTTTGGGAGAAACATGAGCTTTATATAGTGTTGACACATTTAGGGTTACACCATGTAAACCCTAATGTGTCATGACTCTTCATTTCCATGACCCATGGGTTTGTAACTCCCATGGAGCCTCCATGGAGCATCCAATGGATCCAACCCAACTTGATTATCCATGGAGCCTCTTAGCCCACTATATAAGTTATGGATGATTTACATAATCAACCCATATATTTAATTAGTTATCTTTTGATCACTTAATTAATTCTAAATTAATTCTTGACCAAACTAATTAAATAATATTATTAATATATTAGAACTTATAATATATTAATAAACCATATGTGTTATTTCTCTCATTTAGTCTATCCAATTGCATGGTGCCATGCAACCCAAATGGACCATGCCGGGTCGGGTCAAGTACATACCAGAAATAGTTATGGACTTAGACACCTTATCCAACACATATATCATGAGAGAGTCACCAGAAGGGACTGAGATGGATGAGGACAAGGATATGCCTTAGATGAGTATAGTAAGGCACATTTTTACAACAGTTCCAGGTAATCAAAAGGAGTATATCGGGGCGGACCTTGTTGTTTACGTTGTATGTCGACTGTGAGAGTGAGGTCTCCTGCTTCTATGATAATTCACACGATTACATGGTGGCCGAGGAACCAAAGATGAGGTGTAAGTATGATAGTTCATTAATCTCATGTTGAGACTCGTAACTAATTCGGGATGGTCGAGATGTTCGGTGAGGTGTCAGTATGAGATTTTGGGTGACTAGAGGTAGTCACATTGGGAGGATTTTGAGGTTTTCATCTAAGATATGGGATACTTGGAGTTATTTGGTCATTATCTGGAAGAATCATCGAGTGTTGCGTGGTACTTTCCATGAGTTGGGAATGGTACATCTGGTGAGCCAGCCTATAGTGTGGTTTGTTGGGTATGTTAAGGGACGATGATTTGAAGCCTAAGTGGGGGAGAACTGGGTATTTTGTAAGGAGGATCCTCAATCTGATGTGGTACAGAAGTTTAGGTTATGGGGATCTGCAGTCCGAGTATATGAGACGGGATTCATGTGTGTAGGTTCCCATTTTCTTGATTGGATCGGTACGGATGATATTATCAAGAAGATAATCGTAAGAACATGATGAACATGATATGTGAGTAAAACTGTAGTTGAGGGAACATCATAGGTTGGGATAGATAACTCTCCCTTGGTGGGATAGGTCTCACCACACTTTCTCTAAACTACAAAGTCTACATAGTGCACTTACTAAACAAATGACCATCACCTCCACTTTATATACTAGTGGAAGGAATATGCTTTTCATACAAGAGAATATTCTAAGCTAATAAACACTCGACATTGTATAGAATTTCCATGCTCCAATAATCTCCCCCTAAATGCTTGGAAATGGTGAGGGTAAAGCAGTGATAAAAGGCAGAACATCTGACTGACAGGTCCGATGGGTCTGGTGCTGAAGTGTCTCGGAAAAGATGAAGCAGTCGTGATCTCAGAATCTGGAAATGGAATCTCTAGCATCAAATAACATACAGAGGAACCCAATCTCTAAATAAAACTATGAAATCCCAATCTTCGAATGTGACCAGTCCATAATAACTAATCATGTTCACAGTCTCCCCCTCGACTGTTGAACCGAAGAGCACAGTGTCGAATCACACAATGTCTTCAATATTCCGAACTCGAATGATAATGCACCAAATAATCTCTTAAGAATAACCTACTGAAAATGTGAAACATCAAGAAATAATGTCCAAATGTAAATAATGTGAATTCGAAGACATGGTCTAGCAATGCGAAAAATTTGATCGGAAGATCAAAAATAAGTGTCATGCCGCATCGCTAAAATAATCATTGTCTTCAAAATATCGCAAATCCCAAGCAATGATAAGATATGAACCAGATGCTAACACAAATGAGACATCCCAAAATATAGAGTCTAAAGATAAATAATCGTAGTCCGAAGAACATCCAGTAATGCCAAAAATTCGATCTGTAAAGATCAAAAATCAGTGCCACATCACACTACTAAATGAATCTTCGTCTTCAAATGTCTCTAACGTCAAAAATCCAATAATAAACTAGAATGGATGCTCATGATTCTCACCCTATTTTTGATCGAACATGCAATAAAGATAAAAAATAATCATGAAACCGGGCAAGAGAATATGTCAGATATGATGGAGCATTGCACGCTCCCCCTTGATGTGAGCATTGATGTGTCGAAATACGATACCTACTAGTTTTACCAACTATCTAACTAGATATTCGACTAAAGGCAATGGACCTTTCGCAAATAGTATAGCACAAACAGTCGGGTATCGAACTCAAGGAACGAATTTAATTAATTAACCTAATCACTAAAAATTAACCTAAAACAAGCAAAAATTAAAAGGGGTTCTTATCTGATTTTACATGTTCAGACAAACTTTAACAAGTAACTGATAATTTTAATCAATATTATAAACACACTTCCGTTTAGTTCGAATCCACTTTTCCTCTATGGTTAGCTACTAATTATGGATTATTAAAGTTGGTCACCAATCATTATATAATTAGTAATTCAAGTCCAAATTTACTAATCTTTTTACCAATTCATGAACTATCTTGTATGGTCATACATAAGCAAAACGCATAATTAGTTATTAATTATAGATGAGATATATAAGATTTATCTAAGAAAACACAATTATGGTCATAATTTATGTTCTCTAGCATAGCTAAATTAGTTACTTTTATCACTTATCTAGATTTGGTCGATCCTAGCTCTAGCAATTTAATAGTCACTAAACTACTAGGTAACAAGTTCATGTAATTTGGTCACTAAGCTACACAGAACTTGAATTAAAGAAACAAAGTCACAAACTTTAACATTCTAGGTAATGATAATCAAACACATGTACAAAACCAACTTATAAAATCCATAAATTAATAAACTAAGCCATAGATTCAAGGTTTCATCTAGCTAAATGAAAGTCTACTAATTTAGCTACTCATATATGAAAGTAAACACACAAGTTCATAAAAAATTGACATGATTAAATTAATGCAAATCGAATGTAGCATTTTAATCTTCAAATTCTCGATCTTCAAACAATCCCTCCTTTCAAAAGGTGGTTTTCACACTTTTCTGACCTCTAAACTCGATTATAACTCCAAGAGATCATATCCAACCTCCCCAAAGTCGATATGCTAAGTGATATTTTTAGTTTTCAAAAATCGTGTCTCATGTCGTGAGGATTAGTGTCTCACGTCGTGAGATCAGTAGAATTTGTGTTCGGCAAGGAAACTGCATTCCGCGTAGCCATCTTCTAGAAGAATCAATCTCACGTCATGATATTATACTCCTCACGTCGTGAGAACTGGGAATTAGCATTTGGCACAAAAACGGAAGTAGTCCGAAATTTTTTCTAGTTTTCAGATCATTTTGAATCTTGTCAATCGGAGTTACGAGTCATGAGATATGGTCAAAATATCAACGAGGGGTCAAGCTGTCTGATAACATCCTTTTTGTATCTTTTTCAACTCCAGTCCTCCAAATATACCAACTTTTGTCGTTAAATCAGGTTGTGAGGCACTATTTCTATGTACTCTTAGAGTACTGGTTAAAATCTTGTAATAATAACTAGAGTCTCTTGTAGGGAGAGTGTGATGCTTATATATAGATCTATATTGGGATTGACAACCCACACCTTAGTTGAATGCAATAGCTACACCGGCAGGTCTGGGGTGACAAATTTCATAACATTCCGATGCCTGAAGAACACCGTAACAGATTACTATGACAATAGTATGGTTATAATAACTCATTTTGGGAAATAACAACACATATAGTTTACAGGAATTTTCACATTCGAAAGGGTTTTATTTATTTAAAACCGCATATACTATCATAAGTATGGAAAATACTTGTACACTTCGGTCTTTGGATTTTAAGAATACAACTCATTTTTATAAGGAAAATATTTGATTCTTTTAACATACACTACATTTACAAAGAAAGGTTTTCAACTCTACATATGCACTCACCAAGTTAATTGTTGACACTCTTTTAAAATTACTTGTATTCTCAGGTAATCAATGAAAACAGATAACTACTGGATTTTGAGTATGGAACGCTACGACGTTAGACAAACCATTTTATCATTATTTTGTAATCGATTTTGAAACATGTAACTCGTGGAACCATGTAACTTTTTCGATTATATTTATGATGGGTGTATTTACTTTGATCACTATTATACTCGTTGTTATGATACTATACATGAAGTCCTCCACCCCCGGACGTTTCCGCCATCCTTGGTTTGGGGGTGTGACAGATTGGTATCGGAGCATTGTTTATAGTGAAATATCGAACCACATAAGATATACCAACTATAAACGCATTGGGACTAAAACTATGTGATTAAACATTTTTAATACAACTATACTTTTAGAAATAACATGTTTTTCTTATTAAAAGTATAAGTACATGCATACATGCTAGTATAGTGTCGTAACTAGGAAGAATACAAAGTAAAGGAGGATGAGTTGTACGCTGTGAGTATGCCTTGGGATATGTTATCAAATCTGGGATGAATATAGCCTGATCAACTATATTTGTCCGAGAAGTGACTCACATATGTTGGGGGATAGTCATAGTGGACAACAAGTCTAACAACCTACCATCACCCCTACAAGAAACGCACTAAGAACCGAACATAACATTTAAAATACTATAGGAGTATTTTATTTTGCTTTAGCGCAATATATTTTTTTATTCATTATATGTCTCTTACACCCCCTATTCTCGCACAGACGTCATGACAGGATTCCATTTACCGAGAGACCCCTACTTCCCGAACCAGGGAAACAGGGGATGGATAGAAGAGGAACCAGAAGAAGATCCCAATGAGGACCCCAGAGAAATAGAAGAGGAAGAGCCCGAAGAAGATGGAATTGAAGAAGAACTGGAGGAAGAAGAAGACGAAGAGGAGCCGGAAGTTATCAACCCTCCTTATATTGCTAGAGTTCCCGCAAACCGGTTCGACTTCGTCTCAAGGACCACAGGGGACTGGTCGTCGTGAGTAGAGTTCATACTACTCACAAATCTTTATAGATTAGGTTTATGAGTATGTGTTGATACTATTCTTCTTTATGTGTAGGTTCAATCCTGCGATTAAGTGATTACACTAGTCGAAGGATTGTGTTACTGTCAAAATTTTCCTTACATTGATGTGATGTAGACCTGCTTCAAGGTTAAAATTTTCAACACTATGTACTAAATCATATCAATGAGATTGGCACACATATTATATTTCATTGGGAGTACTACTACTAAATTCATAACAATGTATATCGTTACTGATGATGAGTCTACGATTACGTAGTGTATGCAGTAACGTTGTATGTAATTAAGATTCCATCGATTTAGAAATGGTGGTTCCACTTTAGGTCCCGTTCCTTGTTTGGTAATGGGCTTAGGACAGACCCATTAGATTCAACGATTTATTCAATCTTAGTTATATACAACTAGCATACACCAAGCGATTATAGAAAGACAGTATGGATCAAGTCACAAGATTTCATTAAGACATTACTATTAAATTCATAAGTTCGATCATATGGACTTCCATTATGAATTGCTTGCAAATACTTTAATGTCGGGTCATAATACATATAATCTGGTTCAATAACAACCGACATATCACTACTATTAAAGGCTTACCATATTTGCGTCTTTAAAAACTTGTGGAAGAAATATACCACCGTGGAAAAATGCCAGGCCTTCCCACAACACACCACCTCCGCCATCATCTCCACCACCACAGCAGTTTGACCCCACCATTTTCCAAGCTGCCGAAACAGCAGCCGTGGCAGCCGCAATGTCACAAATCGGTACCAGTGGTGTTGGTGGATCGGGAAATGGTACTACGAACTCTAACCAGGGAAACAGTCAGGGACGCTCAAAGGAATGTTCCTACAAATATTTCACGAATGGAAAACCCAAATCCTTTAATGGAAGCGGGGGCGTCATCACTCTTAGGCAATGGTTCGAGAATATTGAATCGGTATTCAAGATTTGTGCATGTCCTGAAGCTAGCAAAGTCAAATTTGTAGCTTGCACTTTCACTGACCAAGCCCTTACCTGGTGGAACGGTCATGTAAAGTCATTGACACTCCTAGTGGCGAATGTAATGAGCTGGAAGGATTTGAAGACCCTAATGCTCGCTGAATATTGCCTAAGGGGCGAAGTTCAAAATTTGGAACAGGAACTCTGGGGCTTCAAGATGACTGGTTCTGACATCACATCTTACACAGCCAGGTTCAATGATCTGCCTATACTATGTCCGGGGATGGTCACCCCGAAGAGTAAAAAGGTGGAAAAATACATCTGGGGGTTGAACCCCTAGATTCAAGGGAACGTGTTAGCCTCAAAACTGGCTACCTTTGACAGTGCCAAACAGTTGGTACAACAACTCATTAACCATAGGGCCAACAATGGCACTATGGTGGCCAACTCCGATCAAGCAAAAGGGGAAGCAACAAAAGGAAATTCTGGTACCACAAAAAGAGCCAGCCGACCCAGGATTCCACCAAGAAGCAACAAGTAGTGGCGGTTCGTGCTGCCAACACCCCCGCCGCTCCAACATGCTGAGGCAGTATGCTGGAAACCTCCCCAAATGTAACAAGTGCAACTTTCACCATGCCGGCTCTTGTCGCGAGATGCACTGCAGCAACTGCAACAAGAAAGGGCATACTGCTCGTTTCTGCTGGGTGCCAGCCCAACAAGCCACCCCGGATGCCAATGTCGGGGCAAGCCGAGCCTGCTACGGCTGTGGGGAGACCGAGAACTACAAAAGAGACTACCTAAAGGCGAGAAACGCAAATGCCGGCGGTGTTGGAAGGGTCTTGGTATTAGGGAACAGGGAAACGATGGAAGATCCCATGGTGGTTATTGGTACGTTTCTCCTCAATAACTCCTATGCATGCATATTATTCGATAGTGGAGCGAAAATGAGTTTTTTAGCCACCGGTTCAAACAATTACTAAAAGACAATCCCCAATCACTAAAAGATACATACATCATAGAAATGGAAAATGGAAAGGCAAAAAGAACTAACAATATATACACAAGGTGTACCCTCACTCTAGACAACCATTCATGCAAAATCAATCTAATGCTTGTTTCAATAAAAAGCTTTGATGTCATCATTGGCATGGATTGGTTAAGTTATAATCGTGCCGACATTCTGTTTTATGAAAGGGTCGTTCGCCTTAATCTGTCAAGTGGAAAAACTCTCATCATTTATGGCGAAAAACCTAGTCCAAACCTACAAATCATCTCTTGCGTCAAAGCCAAAAGTATCCCCGCAAGGAATACCATGCCTTCTTATATCATGTAGTGGATACAAAGCAAGAGGTGAAAGACATCAAGGACATTCGGGAGGTATGTAACTTTCCAGATGTATTTCCAGAAGACCTTCCCAGAGTTCCACCCGCACGACAAGTCGAATTTCGAATCGACCTAATCCTTGGAGCTACCCCCATATCTAAAGCGCCATATCGCCTAGCATCAGCCGAGATGTAAGAGTTATCCAGCCAATTGAACGAACTACTAAGTAAAGGGTTCATTTGACCGAGCTTCTCGCCTTGGGAGCGCCAGTACTGTTCGTAAAAAAGAAGGATGGATCGTTCCTCATGTGCATCGACTACCGCGAACTGTATAAGCTTACCATAAAAAACTGATACCCTCTACCCCGGATCGACGACTTTTTTGACCAACTCCAAGCAGCGACTTACTTCTCAAAAATCAATCTGAGGTTGGGATACCATCAACTATGGGTCCAGGAGGAGGATGTTCCTAAAACGGCGTTCATGACCCAGTACGGTCACTACGAGTTTGTAGTGATGCCCTTCGAATTAACAAATGCACCCGCGGTGTTCATGGACCTAATGAACCGAGTGTGTTGGCCTTACTTAGATAATTCTATGATTGTCTTCATAGAGGACATACTGATCTATTATAGGAGTAAGGAAGAGCACAACCAACACCTACGACAAGTATTAGAGACATTAAGGGCGGAGAAATTATATGCAAAATTCTCAAAGTGCGAATTTTGGATCTAAAAAGTGGGTTTCCTCGAACATGTGGTTAGCAAGGAAGGGATACACGTGGATCCTTCCAAAATCAAGGCGATTGAGAACTGGTCAGCACCAAGGACTCCTACAGAAATCCGCCAATTCTTAGGCCTCGCTGGCTACTACCGAAGGTTTACCCAAAATTTCTCCAAGATTGCCAAACCACTTACCACCCCGAACCAAAAGGGTGTAACCTTCAACCGAGGAGAGAAGCAAGAAATTGCGTTCCAAACATTAAAGCAAGCCCTATGCAACGCACTGCTCTTATCCCTACCGGAAGGAACTGAAGACTTTGTGGTCTACTGCGACGTGTCGAACCAGGGTCTTGGATGTCTGTTAATGCAATGAGGAAAGGTCATTGCCTATGCCTTGAGGCAGCTAAAGATGCACGAGGTCAACTACGCCACCCATGACCTTGAACTGGGAACAATAGTATTCGACCTAAAGATCTGGAGGCACTACCTCTACGGAACGAAATGTACTATCTACACTGATCATAAAAGCCTTCAGCACATCCTCAATAAAAAATAGCTCAACATGAGACAAAGACGGTGGGTAGAGCTACTAAATGATTACGAATGCGAGATTCATTATCACCCAGGCAAGACCAATGTGGTAGCTGACGCCCTAAGCTGAAAGGAATACTCGGGTCGCCGAGTAAAGTCGTTAACCATGACAATCCATTCGCACCTATCCACACAAATCAAGGTGGAAGCTTTGAAACCAGAGAATGTGATAGGAGAGGCTTTAAGAGGAATGGATAAGAACCTAGAAGTCAGGGACGAAGAAGTTCATTATCTCATGAATCGGATCTAGACACCGAAGTTCAGTGGATTTAGGGACATCATCATGAATGAAGTACACAAAAATCAACACTCTGTACATCCCGGTTCAGACAAGATGTATCTGGACCTTAAAAAGCTTTATTGGTGGCCGATCATGAAAGCCGAAATTGATACCTTGGTGAGTAAGCGCCTGACTTGCGCCAAGGTCAAGGTAGAATACCAAAAGCACTCAGGTTTGTTGCAACAATCAGAGATACCCGAGTGGAAGTGGGAGCAGTTCACAATGGATTTCATAACCAAGTTACCCAAGACAACGGGTGGTCTCGATACCATTTGGGTGATCATGGACAGGTTGACCAAATGCGCACACTCCCTACCAATAAAAGAAACCGACAAGATGTAAAAACTGACCAGAACATACATTAAGGAAATTCTGCGCTTGCATGGCGTACCAATATCCATTATCTCCGACAGGGATAGTCGATTTACCTCATGGTTCTGGCAGTCACTTTAAAAATCTCTGGGAATTAGGTTGGACATGAGTACAGCCTACCACCCACAAACTGACGAGCTGAGTGAGGGAACTATACAAATGCTAGGAGACATGCTAAGAGCTTGTGTGATAGATTTTCATAAAGCTTGGGATACCCATTTACCACTTATCGAATTTTCATACAATAACAACTATCACGCTAGCATCAAGGTTGTTCCATTCGAATCCCTCTATGGCCGCAAGTGCATATGCCTGTTGTGCTGGGCTGAAGTGGGTGACACACAACTAGCTAAAGGACAAGTCCCTAACAACACTCTCATTGGCCTAGAAATCATAAGAGAAACAACCAATAAGATTGTCTAAATCCGAGAAAGATTAAAGGCTTCTAGAGACAGACAAAAGAGTTATGTGGATAATAGACAAAAGCCCTTGGAATTCTAGGTCGGAGACCGGGTGCTCCTAAAGGTCGCACCCTAGAAGGGATTGATATATTTTGGAAAACGTAGGAAACTAAACCCAAGCTATATCGGGTCGTTCGAGATCCTCGCCAGGATTGGCCCGGTAGCATACAAGCTTCGATTACCGCAAGAGCTCAATAAGATACATCCTACATTTCATGTGTCCAACTTAAAGAAGTGCTTGTTCGATGAGACTCTCGTCATCCCTCTTGACGAAATTGAAATCAACGAGAGTCTGCACTTCGTCGAAGAACCTGTAGAAATCATGGATCGAGATATCAAAAGAACCGAACAAAGTCGCATTCCCATTGTGAAGGTCCGATGGAACGCTAAGCGAGGACTCGAGTTCACCTGGGAACGCGAAGATCAGATGAAACAAAAATACCCACATCTTTTCCCCAAACTTTGAAGTCTTAGTCGAAACGCTAATTTCGGAACAAAATTCCTTCTAACGGGGGGATGATGTAACAATCGTTAATTTCTGGTCAAGTCTAAGTCAAACAAAGTCAACGAGTCAAACCGGTAAACTCAAATAGTACTTGTATGATAGGGCTTACTCTATGATTACTAATGTACAACTCTCTGTCTTTATACAAAGTAGCACTCGGAAGTTTCATGTGTTCAAAAATTCTAAACCCTAACCAGGATGAGTGATGTAACGACATTATAAAACACTATTTGTACCCCCTCGGGGGCGTAAAACACTCATAACAAGGCATAATGGGGTCTACAAACCTTGCATTATAGGGCCAAACACTAGCAAAGGCTACAAACAAAGTCTCTCTCAATCTCTCCAAAATCACTCCTAAATATCTCTCCCAATCTCTCTCAAACCTATTGATAATAAAAATCACATTTTCCATCTTTTTATGAACACCCGTGCCATCCCGAACCTTCCTTTAGTCGTGAACGACTGAAAACAGAAGAAGGAGGTCAAAAAGGGGCCTTCGAAGGTATTAATCACGTTCACATCTTAGTCAACAATCGCAGCTTAGCTGGGAAATATCGCATGAACCCTAGCTTCTTGGATCCTTTCGCTTATGATCGACAAGATTCGCATAGGACTCCTCTGGCAGCGAACCGGGCAAGTTCGCATGCTAGCCGGACATCCTCGCCTGTGAGCCCCTCGCTCCAAACCTCATCCTCATAATCGGCCAAGTTTGCAGCCTTCTCACTGAGAGCTCTCTCATAACCTCCCTCGCACCACACTCCTTTCCACCTGCGAACCTCATCGGATGCGAAACCTTCCCCCACTACGAACTCACCTTCGCAACCACTACCTTCTCAGACCATGAACCTTCTCGGACCATGAACCTTCTCGGACCATCAGAAGCCCTCACAGCCACTACAGTGTACATAAGCTTGGAAAAATACCAAAGGTGATTTTTATATATTGGAGTCCGATTTTGTGGATTTAAGTGTATTTAATCTTAGGAAAATAGAAGAAAAGTAGCATATAGAATAGACAATCATCCAACTTTTTATGTAGCATCCTAATGTAATATAAGGTGTTCTGGAAAATTTTCAAGAATTTTGGATGAGTAAAACTATTTTTCCTAGTTTTAGTCAATTATAAACACAAAAATCATGGAAAATTATAAATACATTATTAAAATCACTAGAATATTTTTCTGAGTATTACACATGGTGTAGGAGCTGCGAAAAATCATAGATGATCATTTCACATTCCCTAAAGTGGTTTTATGATTTATTGGAACTAAACAAAAAGAAAATTAAAAATTATACCAAATGGTAACAAAAATTGATGAAACTAAATGAGAGGCCTTTATTTACTTTAGGGGTCATCCACAAATTTATCTAGGATTTATGGACCTTAGAAAGGTTTTTAAATGATTTATGACCTTGTTTTCTTGTAACAATTACAATAAATCAAAGAAATAAAAAAAAACTCTTGGGATTTTTCAGATCATTCTATTTCTTACTGGGATCTGAGAAAATTTTGTTTTGAATAGAAAATGATATTTAGATTTTTTTATGAATAAAATTCTTTACATGCACTATTAACAATGTACTTTGATCATCAAACCTTTAAGCTTGATGCTCATCACATGCATCACGGTTTGAAGACCATGCATGGACATACTTTGTTCATAGTGATGTTTTCAAAGGAAAACTTGGATGCATGTGGTGGATGAACATTTAAAACTAGTAAAAATTTGCATTCTAGTGTTTGACATAGGTTTCGGTCCTTGGATTTCACCATCAAACAACATGCATGCTGTTCTTGGGTGAAATCATACCGCCGTCATCATCAAAATCGAGATTCATGGTTATGCACATGAATGTTCATAAAGAATGGTGTAGGAGAAAAAGAAAGTGTAAGAAAACTTTTAAAACTTGAAAGAAAAGTAAAGGAGAACGATGGATTTTCGTGATTACCTTGAAGAACAACTCTCGAAGATGGAAATTTTGAGCATGGGGGGTGTTCTTGGCTGGAGATTTTCATGGATTTAGAGGGAGAAAAAGAGAAAATAAGTGGTGTAAGTCGTGGAGTGAGAGAGAGAGAGATTGAAGAGAGAGAGAGATAGATTAAAGAAGTGAAATAATGGTTGATATTTTTGGGAAAAGAGTGCCATGGAGAGAGGATGGCCAGATTTTGGGAGGATGAGAGAGGCCCTCTTGTAACAATGTAAATTTTCAAACCAAAATTTTCATTTTTAAAACACACAAGAACTCATAATATATCTCAAAAACATAATTTTCTCAAGTGTCAACACAATCCACATAAAATGTCTCAAGTGCCTTCCCATGATCCTGAGAGGTACCTGAAACACCTAACACATAACACAGTAAGCACGAAGCTTAGTGAGTTCCCCAAAATACCACACATATCTATTGGAATAGTGTCTAAGGCTGCAACTATATTAGGCAAGTATTTGACCCGGTTGTGCATGGTCCTTTTGGGTTGCCTTCACCATAGCAACTTGACAGGATGATTTATTATGAGAGAATAAATATTATTAATATATTATGAGAATAATGTAAGGAATAATAATATTGTTATTTGATTAATATAAGTCATAAATTAATTAGTATTAATTTGGTGACTTAAAGAGATTAATTAAATAAGAGAGTATAAACTGTCAATTGTTTGATAGTTACACTTTAGACTGTAAATCCTTATTGGATAGAGGATGGACGAATTTTAGAAGCTAGGGATAGCTTAAAATCATCCAAGGTTATCTAAGGAATGAATTTGGATTGCTTTAAGGAAAGATTATCCAACTAGGGTTTAAGCTGAAACCCTTAAGGAGTCTACAAGTATAAATAGACCCTCTGGCCAAGGGAATTCGGCATCTCATCTCAATTAGAGAACCCCTGGCCGAATTTCCTCCCCTCTCCTCTCTCTCAAATCATCCTCCTTGCTAGTTGGTGTTTGTAAGCCATTAGAGGAGTGACAATTGTGACTCTAGAGCTCCAAGACAACAAGATCAAACAAGAGGTTCAAAGGTAAACTTCTAGATCTGTTTTGTATTGTTCTTATACCTAATTAGTCATTAGAAGTCTTGGATTCAAAGCATGTTTAATTAGAAAGCCTAGATCCAAGCATTAGGATTTTGCATGCGCACATAGGAAAGTTCTTATGGCTAAAACCCATCAGTGGTATCAGAGCCTAGCTTGGTTTCTATTAAATTGTTGCTTGTTTGTATGATTCTTAACTGCAAAATTTGATTTTTTTATGTTTCTGAGTCATGGACTCGGCGAGTCCCATAGTGGACTCGGTGAGTTGGCTTGACTCGGCGAGTCCCTTGGTGCACTCGGCGAGTCCAAGCGTCAAGAATGGCCAGATTAGGGATTTCTTGATGATTATCTTATGGAAACTTACCTTAATCATATTAGATCAACCCTAATCTATTTTTTTGATATATATGACTATAATCTTGATCTAATTAAAGATATTTATCAATTAATAAAATATTTAATTTCCTTATATGGTACTTAATTAATTATTTTGATTAAATTGGTAATTGTCTTATAAGAAATCTTGAATAAATCAAATATAGATAATTATGGAATTAATTGTTGATTAAAATTATTTGTTATTTGATCCTCAATGTTTTAAATGCTTTCAAACTTGTCCTCAAGTTTTGAAATTTATGTTTTGTGATTAAAAGTTTTAATTTAGACAATTTAAATTTCAAACCCTAGATTTTAAAAGGTTTAAAATACAACCCTATACTAATATAATATTACAAGAATAATATATATATATATATATATATATATATATATATATATATATATATATATATATATATATGTATGTATGTATGTATGTATAACTAAAATGCTAGTCTTATTGTATGCTAGTTATTAGTACCCGTTTTTATGCTTATCGAGTGAGGCCCAATGCCGAGCGAGGCTTGATATGATTATATTGTTGGAATAGTGTCTAAGGCTGCAACTATATTAGGCAAGTATTTGACCCGGTTGTACATAGTCCTTTTGGGTTGCCTTCACCATAGCAACTTGATAGGATGATTTATTAGGAGAGAATAAATATTATTAATATATTATGAGAATAATATAAAGAATAATAATATTGTTATTTGATTAATATAAGTCATAAATTAATTAGAATTAATTTGGTGACTTAAAGAGATTAATTAAATAAGAGGGTATAAACTGTCAATTGTTTGATAGTTAAACTTTAGACTGTAAATCCTTAATAGATAAGGATTGGACGAATTCTAGAGCTAAGGATAGCTCAAAATCGTCCACGGCTATCTATTGTAAGGATATGGATTGCTTTAAGAGAAGATTATCCAACTAGGGTTTAAGATGAAACCCTTAAGGAGTCTACAAGTATAAATAGACCCTATGGCTAAGGGAAATCGACATCTCATCTCATCTAAAGTAGAGAACCCCTGGCCGGATTTCCTCCCCTCTCCTCTCTCCCAAATCATCCTCCTTGCTAGTTGGTGTTTGTAAGCCATTAGAGGAGTGACAATTGTGACTCTAGAGCTCCAAGACAACAAGATCAAACAAGAGATCCAAAGGTATGCTTCTAGATCTGATTTTGTATTGTTCTTATACCTAATTAGTCATTAGAAGTCTTGGATTCAAAGCATGTTTAATTAGAAAGCCTAGATCCAAGCATTAGGGTTTTGCATGTGCACATAGGAAAGTTCTTATGGCTAAAACCCATCAGTGGTATCAGAGCCTAGCTTGGTTTCTATTAAATTGTTGCTTGTTTGTTTGATTCTTGCTTGCAAAATTCGTTTTTTGTGTTTCTGAGTCATGGACTCGGCGAGTTCCATAGTGGACTCGGCGAGTCCAAGCGTCAGGAAAGGCCAGATTCGGGATTTCTTCATGATTATTTTATGGAAACTTACCTTAATCATATTAGATCAACCCTAATCTGATTTTTTGATATATATGAATATAATCTTGATCTAATTAAAGATATTTATCAATTAATAAAATATTTAATTTCCTTATATGATAATTAGTTAATTATTTTGATTAAATTGGTAATTATCTTGAATGAAATCTTGAATAAATCAAATATAGATAATTAGGAAATTAATTGTTAATTAAAATTATTTGTTATTTGATCCTCCATGTTTTAAATGTTTAAAACTTGTCCTCAAGTTTTGAAATTTATGTTTTGTGATTAAAAGTTTTAATTTAGACAATTTAAATTTCAAACCCTAGATTTTAAAAAGGTTTAAAATACAACCCTATACTAATATAATATTACAAGATTAATATATATATATATATATATATATATATATATATATATATATATATATATATATATATGTATAACTAAAATGCTAGTCTTACCGTTAGTAGGCCTCATTCACGAAGCCGATCTATAAGGTGGGTATAAGGTTGCGGCCTATAAAATGGCGCTTAATGGGTGTACACTCACACCCACCGCTTGCTTGATCGGTGGAGGGTCGTTAGCCGAACGGGTAGGATAGGGCAACCTCATCCTCTCATTAAAAGTATAATAAGTAATACAAAGTAACTACACATATTTTAAAATTTCCCAATCTTAGTTACTTTAGGAAAAGTGAATTGATGCAATCCCATGAAATTACACTTTGCACCCTTGCTAAGAAGTTAGTGGAGCGTGTGTGGTTTACCGGCACACTAATTGGTTCTAAGCAAAGGTGGCAAAGGGTGATTCATTGTTTATCATAGTTCGAAGGAGCGTGTGTGGTTTACCGGCACATCGAATAGGTGATCGTTACAATGAAGGCACCATGTGAATTTGCATGGTAATTCACACCCGCTTTGTGATCCTCGGTATCCCAGTCACAAACAAGAGGGGCATATCGAGATTTAAACATGCCATTGAATAGTTTCAATGAATCTCATCCGAACCTAGGAATTCTCAATACATTTAGGACTTAAAGTTATGTTTTTGTGGTGGAGAATTAGTGAATCGTCATTCACTTACCTTCATATTATTTGCATGTTGGATTACGGCATCCCTTTTCTAATATGTAAATATTGTTGTTGGATCCTAGCCCTAATTTTTCTTATTGGGTGATAATTAGGGATTCATATTCTAATCTATCTTTGTCCTTTCTATTTGTAGATGTCGAACGCAAACAACGCTGCTGCTAGTTCTTTCACATTGATGAGCCTTTGTCAAAAGGTCACTTTCGATGGGATGAACTTTAGCGAATGGATAAGATACATTCGCACCATTGCTCGCTATGAGGATAAGGAGTATGTCCTCGATGAGAAGCTCGAGAAGATTAACCCTGAAATCGCTACTCCGGCTGAAATGACCGCTTTTGAAACTCATGAGCACGATGCAACGAAGGTACATTGCATCATGATAGCCACTATGAACTCCGAATTCCAAAAGTCCTATGAGGACATGTACTCGTTCGAGATGCATCAAGACTTATTGGAGAGATACCACCAAAACACGAGACAAGAGGGTTATGAGATTTTCACTAACATGATTTCCGCTAAGATGGGTCATGGAGAGTCTCTTACCGTGCACCTGCAAAAGATGCAAAGGTATGTCGACCGCCTTCGCAAGTTGAATGTTGACTTTGGGGAAGACTTGGCGATCGACATGGTGCTTCACTCTTTGCTTCCGAGCTATAATCAATTTAGGATGACCTACCACATGAACAAATCGGAGGTCACCCTAAGCAAACTCCAAGGTCTCTTGTGGGTCGCTGAGAGCAACTTCAAGGACAAGTCTGCTGCACCAACTCCCAATCCACCCGTTGCTCCTGTCTTGGCTATTGGACAAGGAAAGGGAAAGAAGAGGAAGGCTTCGTCTAAGAACTATTGCAAGGTTAAAGCCCGAGATGGTGCCTCTTCTAGTGGGACCAAAGTTGATCCTGCTAAGCCCTACCCTAACCCAAAGGAGGCAGAGTGCCACCACTGCCACAAGATAGGACATTGGAAGAGAAGCTGCCCGGAGTACCTGCAAGCCATCAAGGAAGGAAAGATCAAGCCGTCTTTCGCAGGTATATATATAATTAAATCTAATGAATCATCTCACACTATTTCTTGGGTTCTTGATACCGGTTGTGGTTACCACATTTGTTCTAATGTGTAGGGACTAAGAAGAAATAGGGATGTGGAGGCTGGAAGAATAAATCTAATCATGGGGAACATAATATCGTCGCTTGTGACCAAGATTGGAGTGTATTCTTTAGTGCTTAGGAATGGTTTAAGTTTAGATTTGAACAATTGTTGCTATTCGCCAGAAATGGCTAGAAACATCATTTCATTTCATGGTTTGTTTAGAAAAGGTTTTAGATTTTCTTTTAATAATGAGAATGGTTCTATTTTAGCTTATCTGAATGGTGTCTTTTATTTTGAAGCTATTGTATGCAATGGAATTTACGAAACTGTTATGATCGTTGATAACTTAGGAAATGATGTTTTGAATATAGATTCTTCCAATAGTATGGATAAGGCATCCTTGTGGCATTGTCGCCTTGGACATGTCAACAAGAAACGCATAGCCCAACTCTAAAAGGATGGAGTGTTGGAGTCATTCGACCTTAGGGAAGATGACACATGCGAGTCTTGTTTGCTTGGAAAGATGACTAAGTCACCCTTCGCGGGTTCTTGCGAAAGGGGTGAGGGTCTGTTGGACCTAATACATACCGATGTATGTGGACCATTTAGATCAACCACGAAGGATGGGAACCACTTCTATGTGACTTTCACTGATTACTATAGTAGATATGGGTATATCTACTTAATCAAGCAAAAGTTAGAAACTTTTGAAAAGTTCAAAGAGTTCAAGAATGAAGTGGAGAATCAATTGGGCAGGGAAATCAAGATGCTTCGATCCGATCGAGGGGGAGAGTACCTAAGTCTTGAATTCCACGATTATCTCAAGGAGTGTGGAATAGTTTCACAATTGAGGCCACCTAGGACACCGCAGTTGAATGGTGTGGCAGAAAGGCGTAATCGAACCTTATTGGATATGGTTCGCTCTATGATGAGTCGTGCTTCACTACCTATCTCTTTTTGGGGGTATGCCTTAGAGACTGCCGCCCATATCCTTAACCGAGTCCCTACTAAGAAGGTTGCCAAAACACCTCACGAGATGTGGACGGGGAAAGTAGGGCATTGGCACATATCAAGGTTTGGGGTTGCGAGGCTTTCGTAAGACGAGATACTCACGACAAGCTCGAACCTCGAAGTGAGCAATATATTTTCATCGGCTACCCGCAGAAATCCTTTGGATATCTCTTCTATAGACCAAAGGACAATGTTGTCTTCATTGCGAGGAGAGGAGTTTTCCAAGAGCGAGAACTCATAAGCCAAGGAGACAGTGGGAGGCAAATCGAGCTTGAAGAGATTCAAGAGTCGATAGATGAAGGAACCTCTACCGCTGGCACTCAACCCGAGGAGGAAACTCCGGTTGAACCAATTGACGAATCATTACCTCTTAGACGTTCCGATAGAGTTAGAGTTCAACCCCAGTTTTATGGTTTTCATATTACTATCGAGGGGGACACGTATATTAGTGATGGTACACTAATAAATCTTGATGAACCTAATAGCTATAAGGAAGCCATGGCAGGCCCGGAGTCTGCAAAGTCGAAAGAGGCAATGGATAGCGAGATCCAATCCATGTATGATAACCAAGTTTGGAATTTGGTTGATAATGTGCCCGAACGTAAGACCTTGGGTGCAAATGGATCTTCAAGAAGAAGACCGACGTGGATGGAAAAGTACACACATATAAAGCGCGATTGGTCGCGAAGGGCTTTACTCAAACTTCCGAAGTTGACTATGATGACACCTTCTCACCAGTTGCAAAGATAAAATCTATTAGAGTGATGCTAGCGATTGCTGCATTTCATGATTATGAGATTTGGCAAATGGATGTCAAGACCGCTTTCCTTAATGGGAAGTTGGCTGAGGATGTTTACATGGCTCAGCCAGAGGGGTTTGTGGATCCGAAGCATCTGAATAGAGTGTGTAAGCTTGAGAAGTCCATTTATGGACTTAAGCAAGCATCTCGCAGATGGAATCTTTGTTTCGATGAGAAAGTCAAAGAATTTGGGTTTGTACGAAGCGAAGATGAATCGTGTGTATATGTCAAAGCTAGTGGGAGTATAGTAAGATTTCTCGTTCTATATGTCGATGACATATTACTCATAGGAAACAACGTCCCGACTCTGCAGGAGGTTAAATCCTGGCTCGGGAAGTGCTTCGCTATGAAGGACCTCGGAGAGGCTTCCTATATTTTGGGAATAAGGATAGTGAGAGAAAGAAGTAAGAGACTAATAGGACTTATTCAGAACACTTACTTAGAGAAGGTACTAAAACGCTTTAGTATGGAAAACTCGAAGAAGGGAGAATTACCGATACAAAGTAATGCTAAGTTGAGTAAGACTCAAAGTCCGAGTACTGAAGCTGAAATAGCAGAAATGAGCCGAGTACCATATGCTTCCGCAGTTGGCTCTATCATGTACGTTATGACTTGTACTCGCCCTGATGTAGCCTTTGCTTTGAGCATGGTTAACAGATATAAAGGGAATCCTGGCAGAGCCCATTGGATTGTGGTGAAGAATATACTTAAGTACCTTCGGAGAACGAAGGAATGGTTCTTAGTCCTCGGAGGGAGTGATGACTTGAAGGTGCGAGGGTACAGTGACGCCAGCTTTCAGACCGACAGGGACAACTACTGTTCGCAGTCGGGCTGGGTCTTTACCCTGAATGGAGGAGCAGTGACTTGGAAAAGTTCCAAGCAGGAAACCGTGGCTGATTCAACGTGTGAATCAGAGTACATTGCAGCGAGCGAAGCGTCGAAGGAGGCAATATGGCTGAAGAACTTCATTGGTGACCTTGGAGTTGTACCTGCCATAAAGGAGCCCATGGGGATTTTCTATGATAATGAAGGAGCGGTTGCCTTGACCAAGGAACTGAGGGATCATGGTAGATCACGACATATCGACAGAAAATATCATTTTATTAGACATCGTGTAGAAAAAGGACAACTCGTAGTGAAGAGGATATCATCAGAAGATAACCCAGCAAATCCGTTCACGAAGGGACTGAGTAGGGTTAAGCACTTGTAGCATGCTAGGAGTATTGGGTTGAAGGATGATATTAGCATAGATTAGATAGTATTAGAAACGTGTAATAGATAAATGTAATTAACATTTGATGATTAAATAAAGGAGTTTTATTTATGAGTAATGTTACTATCTTATGTTAATTGTTTAACTATTGTTTCACTTTGCATGTTTTGACTTCCAAAATAATTGAATTTATTATGAATAATCGAATTATTCAAATTGTCCACAATCGTTCGTATGTTGGAAGTACATATGAATGAAGATTGTCATGAATTGATGTGTAGATTGTCTAAATGGTGTTAGACATAGCAAAGGGTTGCTGCAACATTCATGAGTGCTTATGAACTGGTTTTGAGCATTGGAACAAACCCGTGCTTGCTGGAATCACCTTGTGGAATATGATATAAAAGGTGATTGCAAGACGATAATATCATATAGTCTTAAAACCTAGATATATGGTTTATTATTTGTTAATTAGTTATACATTGATAATGCGAAAACGCATCAGTAACTCGGTGTTATAAAACACATTGTTGTGTATAGTTGGTTAATGAATAAGTAAATGCATATAAGTCGAAGTTTATCTGTAACTTTTATCCCAAGAAGGTAAAAGTGATATCTCGACCGCTCGATGATTTGATTTGACTTATGTGCCAGGCCCGGTCAGAACTGAATTGATGTGTTCGATTAAGTTCTATGTCGAATAAATCGGAGATCGAGAAACCTAAGTGCTTGACTAATCATTCCATAGAATTGTCAGCATGATATCTAATAGAGGACTATACGATCCCTTATCTAAAGGACAAGATTGATTAGATCAGAGTTTGACAGCGTCTTTGAGAGCTATGATTGCAAACCAGATTGTACTTGTGCATATAGTTACTAGACTTATCCAAGTGGGAGACTGTTGGAATAGTGTCTAACACTACTAGAAAAACAGCCTTTTACGACGCTCATTGCGCGTCGTAAAAGGCTCAGACGACGCGCAAATGCGCGTCTAGGAAGGCCCTGTCATAAAGAGAGACGACGTGCATTTACGACGCTCATTTATGACGCGCAATTACGACGCGCGTTTACGACACGCAATGTGTATCAAGGAAGGCCCTATCATAAAGGAAGATGACACGCATTCACGTGTCGTAACCTTACGACGCGCGTGTTAATGACACGCAATGCGTATCAAGAAAGCCCCTTTCAAGAAAGGCCATGTCATAAATGAAGATGACACACATTTTTGCGTATCATAATTTTAAATGTTTAAAAAAAAATTATTTATAAATTTACTTATTTTCAAATTAAATTTGTATTTAATGTTTCATAATAGAAAATAAAATATCATATACAAAAAATAGAATCCATTGCATAAATTTAACGTCATACAAATAATCGTTCCATGGAATGATAAAACAAATCAATAAAAGTTGTAACAAAAATTTACAAACTAACTAGATACAAGAAATATAAAAAAATATACCCTCAAATGTTTTTCAAAGTCTAATATCCATGTCAGCTCTTCAACTCACTTCTGCAACCATTGGTGGTTGTTGAGTTCACCCGACATCCTTGTTGGAAAAATCAGGGTTTCCTTCAACTTCTCTCACTTTGTCCACACCCTCAAGCCTCTTTACTGCAGCCTCATGAAACCTTAATCTCAATTCCAATCCTTGTATCGCATCTTCCCTTTGTTTTGCCCACAAATACCCCAACAGACCACAAATCAACTGTTGCACCTACAACAATGGAATTAAGTGTTTCAACTTTCAACTATATAAGCAATAAGCAGAAAGACATTTGAATAAAGGGTAAAGGGTAAAGGGTATAACTGTAAATTCCAACCATTCCCCATAAATAAAGGTACTGTTTTCTGATGCACCCCCAGATAAGTCCTCTGTACTGTATATATATATATACACACACACACACACACACACACACACACACACACATATATATATATATATATATATATATATATATATATATAGGCAAGCAACTTTTTCATTATAGAAGAAGAAGAGGGTTGAGACTAGTAATACCTGCCTAGATCTAAATGGGCTTCTCTTGTCAAGACGTTCACACATCACACATGCATGGCTCAAATTTTATCTCCTAATAAATCATGAACACATAAATATGATTTCACAAACAAACAAACATGCAATGCAATGCAAGAACACCAGAAAACATACCTCATAGAGTTCGATTTCTTCATCCAGACTAAGTCCAGCCCTCTCATTTAATTTTTATGTAATTTCAGTTGGTTTACCAGAACTCTTGACAAAAAACCTACCAACATATCTCCAAAAATAATATAACATATGATATGATTACACAATAACCCCATCCCATTAGGCTACTGAAAGATATAACTAACTTGTTGAAAGTACCTGAGTTCTTCCTTCACGAGATCATAAAGCTTGAAGAAAATAAGTATATCATCCTTGCTTTTCTCAGGTGGTGGAAGAGGATGCAACAAATCCTGAAAACAATGTTCAGTTCTTAATCGGGAGAATTAGGAAATTCAAAGGTACCGGACCGGCCGGAGTGAATATCAAATCCAATGCAAATACAAACTGTTCTACATTTATACTATACATGATATTATAATATATATATATATATATATATATATATATATATATGATACCTACAACTCTGTAATAAAAAAAGATGCAACAAACAAGAAAACAGAAATAGAAACAAAATTCAGAAACTATTCTGCATGGCTATACTATGTAAGGGCATGTTTCTTTCTGTTTCTTAAAGTATTGTTTTGAATGGATAAGTGATGTTTCTTTGGAATAACTGATATAAAGTAGACAAAGAATGTTTCTTTTTTGGAGTGAATTACCATTTTACCCTTGCATCTATAAATAATGCTTAATAGCAAATTACTATTTATCTGAGAACTGTTATGACTTAAAATTGTAAATGACAAATCATAAAAATTGGAATATACTTAAAAAAACCAATTGCTATAAATAATGATACAAATGCAATCATAGTTGGTCAAGATATCATTAAGTAACTTGAATAAAAAAGAAACAAATACTAAGTCCTATATGCGTCTGAAAGGACTAAGTCATTTCAAGATTTGATAAGAAATTAAAAAATTATGAGAAAACTGGTAAACTTCAAACTTAGAATGTGAAAGGGAAACGGAAACAACCCAGCCACATTAATTTGCAACAATCCACAAGTCATATATGGATTGAAAAAGTACCAAAAGGGACGGAGTACAAAATGGAAAAATCATAAACAGATTACCGAAAGGGAGAAACAAACAAGTTAATTGCTTGAAAATTCGTACCTCGTGAGATTCAAGGGCTGAAATCAAGGTTTTAAAAATGTAGTTCGTTGTTGGAGGGTCTAAGGTGTTATTATCATGTGGCTTTTTGAGCTTGAGCTTACTCTTTTTAACAACCATTTCCACCTGCATACACAAACACAAACAGAAACATATCCAGTTATGCTGAAAGATTTTTCAAATTGTTGATTAATTTTTTTTCATACAAACCCAACGCCACCTGTCCATCCCTCCGGTGGCTTCACAAATACAAAACCAGGCCCTTTAATTTAATTTATATTTTATAATAAACCCAAAAATTATTAGGTTTAATTCAATGCAACAAACAACAACCTACTATCATTGATTTGTTTATCATAGGTTTTTTGTTACTAAGAATAATACCTACCTGATTCAATACATAGTAGACTTTGAACCGATTAGGGTAATTAGAAGTCCCTCCATGGAACTTAAAAAAAAAGTTTTAAAGATCCTAACTTTATTCAAAAGATATAGAAAAAGGTTAGAACTTAAAAAAAAGTTTTAAAGATCCTAACTTTATTCAAATGAAGAAGAAGAAAAGACTCACTTCAATAGCTCAACCAATCTTGGACATACATTTGCTTCAATAACAGCTTGGATTTTATCATTTGTGCCATCTGAAAGATATGAAAGAGCCCAACAAGCATCTGTCAAAACTTCTTCATCGTTTGAATGAATAAGTTGCTGTAAAGCTGGAAGTGCAGGTTTTGTCTGTGAAAAGTCAAGACAAATCAGAATTCATCATTACAAATGTTGAAAAGATAGAGCCAAAAGAACTATGTGGGTAGTTTAGTCTTTTCAGAAACAAACCTGACTAAAAGAAGGCTGTGGTTTGCCTCTGCAAAAATTTGAAAGTGTCCATGTGGCATTTCGCAACATGGATAACTTAGCATGCTCGTTTAATTGGGATAGTAGAGGAATCAAAGCACCTTGTGCAAGTACAAGGTCACGACATTTAGGGGAATCACCAGCAACATTTCCTAAAGCCCATACAGCCTAACATGTAGATAAAGTGAAATTGAAGTCATGATAATGAATTTGTGAATTGAGTTTATGAAATACAAAAACCTCTAAAAGATACCTGTTCTCTAACATCATCACTTGGAGATGCAAGAAGCTTCACAAATATTGGAACAACACCATGATCAATCACCACTTTTGTGTGTTCAGATGTCCCCGAAGCAATATTAGTGAAAGCCCAAGAAGCCTCAAACTACAGAGAATATATATTGTTTATATAAAATACATGTAACTAATGTGTGTATTTTATATTATGTTATAAAATGTTGAATTTCACCTGAAGTTGTGGGAAATCCTCCCTTACAAGAAACTCAACAAAGCGAGGAACAACACCGGATTGAATAACTTCTTCAATGGGAGGGCTGCGTTCTGGTTAAAAATGTAATGGATACAAGATAAGTAAACTCATAACTCAATGGAGTTATGCCTTTAACAGCTGCACTTATCATGTGAGGTGTCTCGGAAGCTAAATTGAAACCTAAATCATAACGATCCTCTGTAAAAAAGTTAGAAATAGATATAGTAGATATATAATTGAAACCCTCCCCGACTAGAAAAATTACCTCTCCATGCCCTAAAATGATTGAAAATGATAGTGGAGCGAGTACTCTATGACTACATTCATAATCATCACGGAAGATTGAGGTATCCATAAAATATGAAACGAAAAAAATCATTTTTTACAGAACACTCACCAATCAGATGACGAATCTAACAAACATAGGATGGAGAAGTGTGGTGAACCAGAGAGAAGACGAAGGGTGGTGGGTGCCTGGGTGGTTGTCGAGCAGTATGGGGTAGAGAGAGAGAGAGAGTGAGAGAGAGAGAGAGAGACTTGTAGATTAAGACCATGGTGGATGAGGCATTTTATCAAACATGTTGCGTGCATCATCGATTCTTCCCCATTTACTATATAAGTCGATTTCTCGATTTCTATTTCTCTTTCTCCCATTCCAGTCTCCGACTTTCTGTTGCTGTGATAGAGAGTTTCCTTCCGTCGTTGGGATTTGAGTAGTGCCACCACTCCTCCGAAGGCTCTGAGTTTTCTCAGTCTAGGTCACCAGACCTAATGTTGCTGGCAAGGTGAGATTGCCGGAGATGAGGGGCTCCATCGGCTGGGTGACGCTGGAAAGCGTTGGACGGTGGGGCGGGGCTAGACGGAGGTCAAAGGTGGGAGGCGCCAACACCAAGAGAAACGTCGGAGGTGGGAGAAGCTGTCGACGTCGAGAACCGAGAAGAAGAGAAAGGGTTTGTCGAAGTGAGAAGGAGAGAAAGGGAAGTTGAAGAGAGAATGAGCAGTACAGGAGGGCATAATCGGGGCAAGTTCTTGAAAAAAAAGCCCTAGCTACTAGGGAAATTAAAGTGGAGGGAGAAAAAAAAGGAAGGCGGGGATTTTAAGTTTTTGGGATTTCATTTTCCCCGGATGGAACGTGCGCGTTCTATTAAAATTTATAAAGCGACGGTCGTAGACGACACGCAGGTGCCCTCCGTGTTTTTATTTTTTTTTGTTTAGACACTAATTTTAGGGCACGCAAAAATGCGCGTCTGAAATCCTTTAAATTTTGGAAGAGATGACATTATTTTTTAGACACTCACCTTTGCGTATCATAAATAACTGCGTGTCATGGTTCGCGTGTCGTAAAAGGCTATTTTTTCTAGTAGTGTAAGGCTGCAACTATATTAGGCAAGTATTTGACCCGGTTGTGCATGGTCCTTTTGGGTTGCCTTCACCATAGCAACTTGACAGGATGATTTATTATGAGAGAATTAATATTATTAATATATTATGAGAATAATATATGGAGTAATAATATTGTTATTTGATTAATATAAGTCATAAATTAATTAGTATTAATTTGGTGACTTAAAGAGATTAATTAAATAAGAGGGTATAAACTATCAATTGTTTGATAGTTACACTTTAGACTGTAAATCCTTATTGGATAGAGGATGGATGAATTTTAGAAGCTAGGGATAGCTTAAAATCGTCCAAGGTTATCTAAGGAATGGATTTGGATTGCTTTAAGGAAAGATTATCCAACTAGGGTTTAAGCTGAAACCCTTAAGGAGTCTACAAGTATAAATAGACCCTCTGGCTAAGGGAATTCGGCATCTCATCTCAAGTAGAGAACCCCTGGCCAAATTTCCTCCGCTCTCCTCTCTCTCAAATCATCCTCCTTGCTAGTTGGTGTTTGTAAGCCATTAGAGGAGTGATAATTGTGACTCTAGAGCTCCAAGACAACAAGATCAAACAAGAGATTCAAAGGTAAACTTCTAGATCTGTTTTGTATTGTTCTTATACCTAATTAGTCATTAGAAGTCTTGGATTCAAAGCATGTTTAATTAGAAAGCCTAGATCCAAGCATTAGGGTTTTGCATGCGCACATAGGAAATTTCTTATGGCTAAAACCCATCAATATATTATTAGCCTCTCATGGCTATACTCTAATAAGACCCTCTGGTCAATGTGTGTCAATGGGACCCTCCGGTCCCACAACTTGGGTGGACCCTCCGGTCCTAACTCGGTAAGCTCAGAATAATACACAACACAAATCACAAATACATAATGCATGATATCATAATACTCAATATAAGCACATAAGCCCCCCGGTCACACAAAGATTACCACTCTAGGTAAAGTATAGTGATAAGACTCATCTCGTAAGCAAGCAAGTAATAATCTCGTACACGAATCTCGAACTAGCCTCCGCTTAACATGTAAGATAATAATATCTAATTAACACTTAAATCACGACTCGAAATAAACTGTAACATCCTGAAATCCAGGTAAAGCTATTATATCCTTCCATTTTGTAAAGTTGTCAAAAGGGGTCCTTTGTAAGAGTTTTTGTAGCAAATGAGTACGCTGGGCGTACTCATGCGCTTAATTTGGACGCAGACTCACCTGGGTACGCTGGGCGTACCCAGGGTTACGCTAGGCGTAATGGGTCCAGATGCAAACCCTAATATTTGACTTGTGCACTATATAATGGATGTTAAGGCTGATTTCTCAGCCTCCATATCAGTGAGTAAAACCCTAAGAGAGCCTCCCAATTGTCCTTAGCTTGAGAGTGAGTGTTTTGGAACTAAAAGTGCCTTGGTGTGTTAGTGAAGAAGAAGGAGAAGAGCTTGTGGAGGCTAGAGCTTGAAGTGCAAGTCTGGATCTGAGATCTATAGAGGAAGGAGCTGCATTTGGAGGTATAAAGTTCAAAACTTTCCTCTTCATTTTGGTTTGATGTTTCATGGACCATTTTAGGGTTAAAAGTCCCAAAGGTGGAGACTTTATGAGTGTAGTGTGCTCCATGGACCTAGATCTATCCCATTTCAGTGGTATTTATGTTATAAATCCATAAAGTTTCCATCTTGGTCGTGGATATGAGCTTATGCATGAGTATTGAGCATTCTAGTGTTAGAAAGTGGAGTATTATGGGTGTTAGTGACTTGTCCAGCCATGCAAAGGCTTAAAGTCCCGACTTTATGGATTAAGAGGCTTATAAATGGTCAGATCTAGAAGTTGGACGTGGGTCTTAACGAATTAAGACCCCAAAATGCTTAGAATCTAAAATTGGGAGTTACGCTGGGCGTAATCCCAATACGCGTGACGTAAGGGGTCGCACACCCCACTTTCTGTGAAGACACCGGGTACGCCCAGCGTACATGTGTGGTACGCAAAGCGTAACCCGGAGAGTTGACTTTTAGGGTTTGGTCAACTTTAGGGTCTTTGAGCCATGAGAGGGGTAAAATAGTCTTTTACCCTTCTGAGAGTACTAAGAGGAGGAATAGTCTAGCCTTGAGAGATGTATTGATTTAGAATGTTTATTTCATATGATTAGGCGGAGGCTAGATCGGATTTTATAGAGTTGTAGCCTCGAGTGGCTAATATGTATTGTGTGTGGTATTTTGGGGAACTCATTAAGCATTTATGCTTACAGTGTTGTGTTATGTGTTTCAGGTACCAGTAAGGATCACGGGAAGGTGCCAGCTTGATCAGTACACACACGATGCGTTTTATATTTTGATCTTGGGATGTGATGTTATGTTTTGACTATGTGATACAAGGGTGTTTTTATAACAATTATGAATGAAAATGTGTTTTATAAAATGTGAAAAATTATTTTGAAAATTTGGGTGTTACAAGTTGGTATCAGAGCCTTGGTTTGAGGGATTCGGGTACACCTTCGGGCGTATCTGAACTCAAACTGAGGATTTGGGAGACTTTCAAAATAAAATTTACAAAATTTTCTTAAGAGTAAAAAGTTTTTGAAAGAGCAGAGCAGAGCAGTATGTACGATCAGCCAGCGCCCGAACGGTGATTTCCCAAAATACCCTTACGTTATGAGTTATGAGATATGTTATGATATGATATGCATGCTAGAGTAGGCTAGGTATTCTTATTAGGACTAGAGTGGCTTGATTTGTGATGCCTTAGCCTAGGGATTTTGCTGCTAGGAGATGCTTGAGAGTGAATAGATAGCAGCGAGGAGTTTATGAGAGATCTGCTTGAGATTAGACTATGCATAGAGAGAGAGAGAGAGTAGAGTGCTTGGGATTTAGGATCCTAGGAGGAGGACTTGGGGTGGATATTGATGCTGTGTGGGCGGTAGTATTGGGCCCATACTACCGAAGGCACCGGATCAGTGCGCAGCCCAAGTAAGAATCCTTAGGGAACCAGGGATAAAGTAGGATTGGGATATCGAGTGTGTGTACACTCGAGCGAGTCTCTAATATCTTGTGTTGTATTTCAGAGAGACATCATGGTGGGGACATGCCACAGGCCAGGGACTAGTGAGGGGGTGTGAGCGATGAGGAGCTCCGCCAGATGATTCATGATGAGGTGGTTGCTGCCATCCGTGCTGAGATTCCAGAGATGTTCGGGTTTATCTAGACCACCCTGATCAAGACTTTTGATGAGCGTTATGCTGCTCTTACTGATGCTGTTGTTGCTGCAGCCACTGCGGACGTTGCTGCTGCCAGGCCGCAGGGGGTTGACGTGTTGCTGTACCGAGAGTTTAGCAACACGAAGTCACCAGAGTTTGATGGGACTCAGGATCCGATAGCTGCAATGAGGTGGGTCTCTGACATTGAGGGGTGCTTCTATACATGTTCATGTTTGGAGCATCTGAGGGTTCGGTTCGCATTGAACCAGCTTCGCTTGGGGGCGAAGGATTGGTGGAAGTTTGTGACAGCGCACTATTCTTCTGCAGAGCTTGCTGTGGTGACCTGGGAGAGGTTTACCGCTATGTTCTGTGATGAGTACGTTCCCCCGATGGAAAGGGAGCGATTGGCCCAGGAGTTCTTGACCCTTAAGCAGGGTACATAGTCTGTTACTGTGATCACCAGGATGTTTCATGAGAGGACGATGTTCTGCCTTGAGCACGTGTCTTCTGAGTAGGCACGTATGAGCCGTTATTTGAGCATTTTGAGGAGAGACATCCGCGAGTTCGTGGCGAACTCGACGTACCGGACATTTGCCGAGCTTCAGGAAAATGCCCAGAAGAGGGAGATTGAGCTAGAGACTCAGGACAGGGAGGAGGCGGAGTCTCTGGAGAGGGATCGGCAACCAGCGCAGTCCCAACCGGCTGCCAAGCGTGCTAAGCCCGCCGATTCGAGATCTGGGAACCAGAAGGGCCGCACTTGTGGCAAGTGCGGAAAGAGTCATGAGGGGGTGTACAAAGCAGGGTCTTGCTACAAGTGTCGCAAGGAGGGGCATATACCCAAGGATTGCCCCAAGTTGTTTGCAGTTTGTTTTCACTGCAACCAGACTAGACACCGGAAGGCCGAGTGTCCGCATTTGCGAGGGTCAGCTCAGGGAGCTTCTCAGGGGTCTGTTCCTGCTATTGTTCTAGCTACAGAGAGTCGGCCGGTGAAGGCCGAGGCGCTGAAGGCTCGTGGGAGAGCCTTCCAGTTGACAGCGGAGGAGGTCCGCGCAGCACCCGATGTTGTGGTTGGTATGTATTCTTTCATATGTTTATTCTGAGTTTGTAGTGTTATGTATATATTGTGATATGCGTAGGTAAATTTCTTGTGTGTTCTGTGCCTGCTTTGGTGTTATTTGACTCTGGTGCGAGTCGGTCTTTTGTATCGTTAGCCTTTAGTCAGCACATCAGTATTTTTCGTGAGGCGTTGAGTCGACCTTTGCGAGTTTCCATAGTTGACGAGAGAGCAGTGTATGCCACTGATGTGATTCGAGGATGTGTACTCGAGATATTCGGCGTTGAGTTTCCGATTGATTTGGTACCGATTGCTATGGGAGATGTCTGTGTCATCGTGGGCATGGACTGGTTGAGCAGATTTGGAGCGGTTATCGACTGCAAGCGACAACTGGTGACCATACGAGACCCTAGTGGGGGAGTTCTTACGGTTTATGGCGAGGGTACCTGTTCTGGGTTGGCGTTTTGTTCAGCCGCGAGAGCGAGGAAGAGTTTACAGCAGGGCTGTAGTGGGTATGTGGCTTATGTGATGAATACGAGGATAGGTGTAGAGAGACCGAGGTCAGTCGATGTGGTCCCGATAGTGCGTGATTTCCCGGATGTTTTTCCCGAGGAGTTGCCGGGTGTGCCTCCCGAGAGGCAGGTGGAGTTCCTGATAAGTTATGAAACAAACTTAAAGATCGATTAGATCTTTGTAACAGGTATAAAGATGAACACAAAACAATTAATACGACAAGAATGGATCAAAATATGTCGAATGATTAGATCAAATAATCCTCAGCAGAGCTCGACTAAGAACTTCCGCTGTAGAGGATTTAGGGTTACAAGAACGATAATTAAACTTCTGAATTAAGCTCTGATCAATCTATTCTATCGTTACTATCATTAACCTAAGATGCATGCAAGCACCTATATTTATAATAAACCCTAGTATACTCACGGATGGACATGCCCATACCGGAGATACAAAAACGGACTAACTAACGAGCCCAATAGATGCAACATACAAAACACGACCCAACAATCTCGCCCTTTGCGTCAAATTGGAGCGAGACTACTTCTTCTTCTTGCTTGGGCCAGCAACGGGAACTTTCTTCGTAGTATCAAACAGACGAGAGATTAGCGCAAGTATCGTCTGTCTGAACCGAATGTACCAATGTATCATGTCATCGAAGTACTTGACATCATCCGCTGTATTTTGCTTGCATCTGTGGATGATCCCCAAAACATGCTCTAAGCAAGCAGTAGTGTACAGATGTTTGTCAGCCAAGGCAAAAAGACATTTATGTCCTTCGTTCCTGGTGAACATGACTGAATTCCTTCTCGAGTCAATTTTCCCCATCTGCATTTGGTTGAGATCACTGGCTGAGCCAACAGGAGATATTGTTGGTTTCTTCTTAAATACGCTCGCTATCTCCTGATCCATCAGTGCAACTTCCATGATGTAGCACACGAGCATCCTCTTAAAATGGTCGATGATCGGACCGTATTCAGCTTCGTTGGTAAGCAGGATGTTGTGCAAGATTATCCAATCATGGGGATTGAGGTTCGGAAGATCTGCAAGAGAAATGGCATGTTCGGTTTTGGCAGATCCCCGAAGTATCTTGAACCGAATGTTGATGAAGTTCCCTTCACTGTACGGCTTCAAGACCCGAACGTTGACAATTTTCTAAGCGCTCCAAGTCTGATACTGAGGTTGAGCGGCCTTCAGATAAAAATTGATCAAGTCCCAATCAACTTGTGGATGAGGATGAGGGAACTCTGCAACGTTGGCGAAGGCGTGAAATATGAACGCCTTTCGGGTCAGAGGCATGTCGAACTGAGAGTCGACAGTGTTGGAACAATCAAGTGAGATTACAGGTTCCAGCCACAAGATACTCGGAGTGTTGATGGCTTCTTTTATCATCCTCTCGAGAGTCCAGGTAGGAAAAAGAGTTTTCCTACTCTTAAGAAGGTCGTGGGCTTCCTTCTGTTTTCTTTCAGCTTCTTCAGCTTCTCTAGCCACATGAGCACTGATATCAGCCTCATTGTTTCGACTTTTTCGCTTCAACAAATCAGCGATAGTCTCTTTGTCTTCATCTTCATCCTCCTCAGCATCTTCTTGCCTTTATCTTTCACACCAGAACCGGAGGCTTGGCCTACTGGAGGAGGTTCGGTTGTGTGAGTTGCCTTTGAGGAAGGAGGTGGTTGAGACATTGACTCCTTTTCTCCCCCTTGTTTCGGAATGGACACGAAATCAAGTAGCCCTTCGATTTTGCTTAGCAGGGCAAGGGCGGGAGCGAGCTTCTCTGCAAGGTCACGCCTCACAGTGTAGTTTAGGATGGGATCATGTGCTTCGAGGATGTTGGATATGGCAGAGTGGACATCCGAAACACACGACTTTATCGCCTCCCTTTCGGACCGAAGAGAGTCAATCTCCTGTTGAGAGTTGGAGAGTTGAACACTCTTGACCTTAAGAGCAGTGGTCTTCCTGGCTAGAACATCCATCAAAGAGTTCTCGGCAGCTAAATCTTCTTGTAGCTTCGAGAGACGCTCGTCAATGGATGCGCGGAATGCTGAGTTGTCGTCTGAAAGCGATTGACGAAATGAAGCGAAGGACTTCAACTCAGTGGAGACAGACGTTGTCAACTGTTGAACAATTGGTTCCAACGTAGTCTTAGCAGCATTTGCACTCTCCTGTAAAGACTTTAACAGGGCAGAGGCATCAGAAAATAGTTTATCGACTTTTTCGGTCGCAGCCTGATAGGCTTTTGTTGAGGCGTCGATGGCGGAGGTTGCAGAAGCAATGGAATCTTGCTGAGCCCTGGAGAAAGCGTCAACAATCTTCTGAACTGCATCTTCAGAAAGTGATGACTGAGAAGTGGAAGAGGAAGCGATGAGCAAGTCAATATTGTCATGGAGCTCCTTGAGATGTCGGTTGGTTACTGGAGCGTCATCATCATCATCACTCTGCACTTGAAACGGACTATAGTAGACCGAGTCAAATGTCATATTCTCCCCGCCAAGGAGTGGTTCTTCTCCCTCTGAAGCATGACCAGGAGAAGGTGGTGGTGGTGAAGCTGGTGGTGCAGTAGTATGGGTAGGTTCGGGTTGGGTTGTTTCGGGTGTTGGTGTAGGGGTAGGTTCGGGTGTTTTTGTGGTTTCGGGTGCTTGAGTGGTTTTGGGTGCATCAGTATGAACCCCCGTATCAGATACATTGGCTCTAACATTTGCAGTGGATGTTGTGGTTGCGTCGGTGAATATTGGTGGTGGTATTGGGATGGAAGTGGGTGGTATTGAAGTAGTGGAAGTTATGGGGGGAATAGAAAAAGGAATGGTTTTAGGTGGAGACAGAATTCGAGAAGTAGAGGCATAAACTTCTGGGGTAGGAGATCTGGGTGGAGTGTTTCCTCGTGGAGAGTCATCAGAATCCGAACTCTCACCCTCAGACTCGCTTGAGGAGGAAGCGATAACCAGCTTTCTCCTGGGTTGAGTTTTTCGTCGCTTTTGCTGCGGAGACTGAGCAACCTTGGTTGGTTTCCTCTTCTTTGGAGACGGGCCTTTAGCTCCTTTGGCCACCTGTTTCCCCTTATCTGCCTTCTTGCCTCTTGGAGCAGGCTTGTCGGCGTCATGAATGGACTTCAACATCTCCGGAGTGAGATCCCTTGGACCAAAACGCTTGAATTCTTTGTATGTCCTGATAATCCGACTATCAGCAGGAACATCGCCATACATAGTTTCCGGAATGGAACCGTTGAATGGAAACTTAGAAGCGTCCGAGACAATGATCTTCGTGGTATGGAATGTACCAATCGAAGACATTGGAGCACCAGCGAAAATGGGGACGTGGTACTTATCCATCACCCATTTCGTGATCAGAGTCCAGAACCTAGCGTATGAAATCTCTGAATGCCTGGAAGTAGAGGAGAGACTCTGGATGAGTTGTTGCCATAGAACAGACCCATAATCTACGTTGATGCCATTGTAGATACCATACATTATGGATAAAAATAACCGACTGGCACCATCAGATCCAGCACTTCTTTCAGATAACCCTTTGAATAGAACAGTGAACATCCCGTTCCACTGTGGAGGTAGGCACGACTTCTTGAACTTCGTGACTGTAGTAAGCACCTCCGTATAACCCATGTTATAAAACATGTTGAACAAGTGCCCCATTGGAATCGTTTCAGGGTTAACCCTCGTAGAATCAGGTTCAAACCCTAACAGCGAGCAAAACCTTTGCTTCGAAATTGATGCCTTGTGCTGAAAAACATCAAAGAAGATTCTGTCAACAACCTTGTCCTAATGAGCAGTTGCAAAGATTTGCGACAAGGACTCCATTGGAACAGATTCAGCTCTTGTAAGTGCAGGAGCGATCGGAGAAAACCGCAAGCACTCGATAATGGGGAACATGAAGGCATCGTAAGCATGAGCGGTTAAATCAATGACGAGGCTTTGTTGTGGGCGAATGAGCAGTATGTGGGATGTTGCGTGAACAGAAGATGAATCTGCCATTGCTTGAAGAGAGTGGAGAAGATGATGAACAGGGAAGGATTAAGGAATTTTTGCTCTCTGGGAATTTTAATTGCGGTAAAGCGGTAAATGAAGGATTATGTTGCCTTTTATACTTGGGTTTAAGGAGAGAGAAAGATCTTCCCAAATCTTCGATTGAAGGGTTTTTCGGAGTTGACTGATGCGTGACAGTTGGGGTTGTCGATGATCACACATGAGAGAGAATGTCAGACCCCTAAGAACACGCCTCCCATCATGCACCGTTTGGATACGAACCGGTTCAGATTCACATGCGCCCCTCTTGCGCCGTTTGGAGATGAGACGTTTCCGATTCGCACGCTTTCCTTTTTAGCGCCGTTTGAAATCAAATCAATTAGACTCCCGCCTGAGTCAGCATGTCGTCATCTTATCCCTTTAAATTGTAACGGCATCTTTTGAACAATGCTCCCACGTGGATTAAAATCAACCACAGCCTTTAAACAACCACCAATCCAATGAAAATGCCTGTAATTAATAGAACCTGAATTTTGGAAAATCAAAGATTTTCGTGCTAAGGGTGTAAAAGAAAAGAAATAAAGCAATACTTTTAGGGAAAATATGTGATGTCAATAAAGACACGAAACAAATGATCCCGGGCACGAATCTCTTTCTTCAAAGTCAAGAGAGACCTTGAAGTGTTTGTGTGGTTTCCCATTGAATAACGATCCAACACTTATTAAGAAGTGTTGAAAGGCTTCTTTTAACTAGGCTTAGTAGGGTGGCTTTCGCTTCGATTCAAAATTCCTAATCTTGATATAAGATAGAAAGCGAACGAAGTACCTGTGAGACCGGTGTAGTCTGTTGAACAAGTAGGTTGGGAATAATTTAATTTGGCTAGGAATATAAAATCTCAAAAAAAAATTAAAACTGGATCCCAAGGGAAGAAATGTTATTGGTTTTAACAATTTCATAGGAATCACACAAAAGAAAATTTTGAGATTTCATGAAGATACGTCCGTCAATTCAATAGTGAAAACTAGAGCAAATTAATTGTTCACCGTCAATTCGTATTGGGTATTGAATTTTGGGTTTCACTTAGCTCGTAGTGGCACGAAAATAAGATCATGAACACAGTAATTGTGTAACCATAAACCTCAGTGGTAATTTCTGAGAGTCTCAAGGGTTACGTTTGTGAAACGAGTGTAATGGAGAAATGTAATGTAGATGGTGTAAGAAATCAAAGTACCTCTGCTGTGAAAAATAGGACCAAGCAGAAAACTCTTATCTCATGTGAGAAGAGAGTTAGGTAGCTCATGATTAGAATAAATGTGATAGCCTAATTGGGAAGACAAGGTTTGTGTATACCAAGTCATTAAGGCTATTATTCAGAATCAGGTGAGACTTTGGACACATACAGCAACATGCTTCTAGGGACACTTAGCTAATTCAACAATTTCCCCATAAACGAACACACAAATAAAATTAAAGCCAAAAAGAAAATAAAGAACAAAATATTTTTGGAGTTTTTGAATTTATATATATATATATATATATATATATATATATAAAAATATTTTCGGAATTTTTGATAAATAAAATTGAAAGAAATAAAAAAAATAAGACAAAAAAAATACAGAAAAAAATATTGGAACCGAACCCGAGCGTTCGGTTTATTTCGGTTGTGAAAAACTTTGGAACCGAACCCGAGCGTTCGGTCTATTTCGGGTGGAAATTTTTTTTTTTGGAACCGAACCCGAACGTTCAGTATATTTCGGTTACCAAAGAAAATAGATTTTCAAAAAGAGAATGATTTTGACAATAAGATAAATGCATTTGGAACAATTATACATAAGATTTACAACCAAGAAAACGACCTTTGATTGATGAGCGAAAAGCAGATTATGCAACCGAACCCGAGCGTTCGGTTCATTTCGGTACATTAGTACAAGACCCGAACCCGAATGTTCGGTTCATTTCGCTTCTTACTTTTGAGTTTGAGAGGTAATTTTTGGTACTGACTCTGATTCCATCATACCTAGCCCTTGTAGAATTTTGTTAAACGACGCTTCAGGAAGAGCTTTGGTGAAGATGTCAGCCAGTTGATCAGTGGTTCGAACAAAATGAATTTCGACGTTCCCATCTTCCACATGATCTTTAATGAAGTGATACCTCAGTGCTATGTGCTTGGTCTTGGAGTGTTGCACTGGGTTATGATAGATCCTAATTACACTTTCAGAGCCACAATATAGTGGGATCTTTTTCATATTGAGTCCATAGTCCCGGAGTTGACTTTGGATCCAAATCACTTGAGAAGTACAAGAGGCAGCTGCAATGTATTCTGCTTCAGCTGTAGACAAAGACACACAAGATTGTTTCTTTGATTGCCAGCTAACCAACTTCCTGTCAAGGAATTGGCAGCCTCCCGTGGTGCTTTTCCTGTCTAGTCCACAACCTCCAAGGTCTGCATCTGAGTAGGCTTGAACGAAGAAGCCTGAGTTGGATGGATACCATAGGCCTAAAGAGGTAGTTCGCTTGAGATAACGGAGTATGTTCTTCACTGCAAGCATATGAGGTTCACGTGGATTCGCCTGAAATCTAGCACAGTAGCATACAGAGAACATTATATTAGGCCTGCTAGCAGTAAGATACATCAGAGAACCGATCATCTGGCGATATAGCGTAATATCAATTGCTGGCTTATCCAAGGATGGAGTGAGCTTGGTGCCGAACGCCATTGGAACTTTAACCTTTGAATCTCCCATCATGCCAAATTTTGCAAGGAGAGCCTTTGTGTAAGCTTCCTGATTAATAAAGATGCCTTCGGGTCCCTGTCTAATATTTAAACCAAGGAAAAAGTTAATTGGACCCATTGAGCTCATTTCAAATTTAGTCTCCATCAGCTTTCTGAATTCAGCCGTTAAGCTAGGATTCGTTGAGCCAAAGATGATATCATCGACGTAAATTTGAACAATCATAAGGTGGTTACCTTCCTTCTTACGAAAGAAGGTTGGGTCAACCGAACCTTGTTTGAATTTGGACATCTTTAAAAACTTGGTTAGCGTTTCATACCAGGCTCTCGGAGCTTGTTTCAGTCCATATACGGCTTTGTCTAAAATGTAACAATGATTGGGGTACCTTTCATTTACGAATCCAGGAGGATGCTCCACGTACACCGTTTCTTCAAGTTCTCCATTTAGAAATGCGCACTTGACATCCATTTGGTAGACCTCAAAGTTTTTGTGTGCAGCATAGGCAAGAAATATTCTAACGGATTCCAGCCTAGCTATAGGAGCAAAAGTTTCTTCATAGTCGATTCCTTCCTCCTGACAGTATCCTTTCACCACTAGACGTGCTTTGTTTCGTATCACGTTTCCTTCCTTGTCCATCTTATTTCTGAAGACCCATTTGAGACCAACAGCTGAGGCATCTTGAGGAGTTGGAATGAGGCGCCAAAGTTTATTCCTTTCGAATTCATTCAGTTCGTCTTGCATAGCTTGAACCCAATCGGAGTGATCAAGAGCAGTGTTAACTGTCTTTGGTTCAACTTTTGAGACGAAGGAGTTAAACATATAGAATTATACTTTTGAAAATAAGGAAGTTTGTTTTGCCTTAAGTTGTGATCGGGTCAGAACCTTTTCAGAGACATTACCGACAACCTGAGAGACAGGATGATCTCTGGTCCATTTGACAAGAGGAGGGTAATTTGGATCATAGGATGGATCCAATTCAGCGTTTACCATCTCTTCTAGTTCGGATTGACTGTCATCGTCATAAAGCATATCGGCATTCTCCCCCTCGACAGATAAGCTTTCAGGTGTGTCTTGAGTTTCCGGAGCTATAGGGGTTTTGGGCGATGTCGAGCGTTCGGGAGTTAACGCACCTTCGGGTGTTGTAGCACTTTCGGGTGTTGAAGTACCTTCGGCTGCTGTTGTTCATTCGGGATCAGCTTGAGAACTGTTCTCCCCCTCGACATGTAAACTCGGCTGTGATGAAGAGGATGGATCCTCCCCCTCAACTAAAGCATTGTGCTGTAGAGGTTCAGTGGAACTTGATCCTCCTTCATTCATTTGCTTGGTAGCATCTTCAATGAGTTGCTTCAAATGATCTACTTTATTGTCTGCTGCACTGACTTCCGAGAGAGTAGCCTTCTCTGGTTCATCGAATAACTCGACAAACTTCTCAAATAGGTTTGCGATCGAGGCTGTGACTTGGCCTGTTTGAGAAAAGATTTCTCCAACTGTGTCTTCATTGACCTTTAGCTTTTTGACATAGCTATCATAAAAAGTGACGTAATAAGTCTCTTCTATTTTCCTCGAGCGCTTGTTTAATACCCTGTACGCTTTAGAAGTGAGAGAATAGCCCAGAAATATCCCTTCGTCGCCTTCGACATCGAACTTGTTACGATGTTCTTTAGAATTGAAGATGAAGCACCGTGATCCGAACACATGGAAAAATTTGACATTTGGCTTCCTGTTGTTGATGATCTCATAAGGAGTGAGAGTGAATCGCTTATTGAGATATGACCTGTTCTGCGTAAAACAAGCTGCAACAATAGCATCAGCCCAAAAATATAAAGGTAAAGAAGCAAAACTTAGCATGGTTCGGGCCGCCTCACACAAAGATCGGTTTCGTCTTTCGACAATTCCGTTTTGTTGAGGGGTGTAGGGAGTTGAGAAGTTGTGACTGGTTCCTTTGTCGGCCAAGAATTCTTCGAATTCTTTATTTTTGAACTCCAGACCATTGTCGCTCCTGATGTTGCGGACGACTTTCTTCAGCTGTAGTTCAACCTGCTTGATGAACACCTTCAGCTTGAGAGTCGCTTCAGATTTATGTTTCAGAAAGAACACCCATGTAAAACGCGAGAAGTCATCAACAATGACAAGAATGTACTTGCTACCGCCGATGCTTTCGATAGATGATGGACCACACAAATCAATGTGAATTAACTCTAGTGGTTCAACAACTTTAGTGTTTATAATTGATGGGTGACTTTGACGACTCTGTTTCCCCATTTCACATGCAGCACATAAATTTTCTCGATCGTACTTGAGCAATGGAAGACCTCGAACATGACCTCCAGTGACAAGTTTGTTGATGTCCTTAAAGTTGAGATGAGAGAGCCTTCGGTGCCACAACCAGCTTTCGTCAGATTGTGCTTTGGATAACAGGCAGATAGCTGGATTTCCTTTGATGGGTTTGAGGTTCAGGGGAAACATTTCGCCTTTGCGCTCCGATTTGAGAATAACTCTTTTCGTTTTCTTCTCAATTATTTCCGAACCCTCATCATCGAATGAGACCTTGAGACCGGTACCTCCAACAAGCTGAGATACACTGATGAGGTTGTGCTGTAGTCCTTCAACGTATGCAACCTTCCTAATCGTAAAATCACCATTTGTTATCATTCCATAGCCTTTTATTGTGCCGAATGAGTTGTTCCCGAACTTGACATTTCCACCGTTTGAAAGAGACCGAAATTCCCTCAGCTCTTCGTTCCTTCCTGTCATGTGACGTGAGCAGCCACTGTCAATATACCATTCTTCGTCAAACTGCTCGTCACTGATAACCTGCAAAAATTAAGCAGATTTAGGAACCCAAAGTTTCTTGGGTCCACGTGAGCCTTTCACAGGAACAGGAATAGTAAGAGAGATGTCAACAAGATATGTTCTTTTTATTAACGTTGTTTCATCTTTCTTTTTGATGGTGAAAAACTTAATTTTATTGGGATTTGTTGCTTTTGGTTTGGATTCTGGTTTAGGTTTTTGGACTTTGGGATGATTTTGATTTGTTTCGACTGATGAAACCTTTGATTTTCCTTTCAGATCTGTTGATGATTTAGGTTTTTGAGTGCGAACAGAATTGAATTTAGAAAGAGGTTGAGAGGAATTAGAAGAATTAGTAGAAGAAGAACGAGAGAATTTAGACTGAGAGGATTTCTTGGCTTGAGGTTCTAAGTGACCCTTTTGTTTTTGATCATTAGTGGGACCGAACCTAGAACTTTGGTCTCTTTTGCTCTCAGAACCGAACCTCTGCCTTCGGTTGTCATATTTTTCAGAACCGAACATATCCTTTCGGTTGTTATGACCTTCAGAACCGAACCTCTCCCTTCGGTTGTTATTACTCTCTTGTGATCTAACAATACTTTTCTCTGACTTTAAATTTCTGTCATGATAAGAAAAATGGGCGTTTTGAGATTGCCAAAACTGTTTTCTTTTAGAGAGATTCTTTTTGTATCTCTGATTCCTTTGTTGTTTTTGGTTTTTCACCTGCTTGGGCTGACGATGGATATTCGCTTTTTGTTTTGCTTTCTGTCAGCTGGTTTACTTTGAACTGATGAAGTTTCGCTTGAAGGAGTGACTTCTTTTGCAGGAACTCTTTTTCTTCAGGAACTTCTTTTGTACCACTAGTGCTTGGCATGTCGAAGCTATCAGGCTTGTTCAAAGGCTCTGACACATATCTGCCTTTGGTTTTCCATGATGTCCTTTCTGATAGACCAACTGTTTCGTCAGCATTGTCGATAGGAGCAGAACAGAAGAACTCATCGCAACCATCAGCATTATCTTCGTTTACAATGTCTGTGAGTTCGGCTGTCTGATGTTCGGTTACGCTTGTGACCTTATACACCTGATTTGGAGTTGTCCTTACCTTTTGGTATACTACAGCCTTTTCTTCAAGGATCGGGGACTTTTGTTGGGACAAACGAGCAAACTCCACATAATTTTCTGAAATAAGATTCTTGTGGTTTTTGGGTTTGCTCTTGACAAACTCTGAATAGTCAACTATGTCCTCTACAGAAATTTCACTCATATCATCGTCTTCATTAAGCTCAGATGCATTTTCAACATCAATTTTATTTTCTGAGCTCAAGTTGGCATTCAATGAGTCAAAATTTTGTATGGTTTCGGTTCTTAGTTTTAGTTTATCATTTCATCCAAAAGATTTTTCAGCATGTCCTTATGGTCCTTGGACTTTATGAAAGATTCGATTTTGTCTAGGCCATACATATATGTCGGATTAACATCCTCAAACGAAACTACACTTTCACAATTATATGCTTCAGCGTCAATTTCATCCTCCTTAAACTTAAGGAAGGGCAAAATCATGCGATGAATTTTCTGCCCTATTTCACAGTCCAAATGAAGCTGAGTGATATTAGTGTAAAGATGCTTAGCAATTAAACAAAAGACATTTCTCTGTTTTAAAAGTTTTAAATTGTATCTTTGCAAATAAATGTTTTCGTCCTTGGTTTTGATTAACTCCGACTCCTTCAGCTCGATCCACATCCTCCGTTCCTCACTCTTTGAAGACACCCTTCTTATTTGGTCAGTTATGTTAGAATTGGTGACCCGTGTTTGAGTTAAACTGCTGTCTAGATAAGAGATTCTAGAATAAACATTTTTTAATTCTTTTTCATATGAGCTTTTTGGGACTTTGAATGAAACAAAAATGGATTGTACCTTCTTGATTAATTCATCAAGCTCGTTAAACTGCACGCTGAGAGGTTTTGCTGTAAAGCACAAGTCCTCTCGCTCCTTTGTGTCTTCATTCCCACCTTCTGTGTTGTATCCCCTCATCTGAGATACATCTGACACCATCAAACACTTTCCACCGCTCCCTTCACCTTTCGCAACATAAGCCTTTCCATGAGATGGCTTCCTGACTTCATCATCCTCAGAATCGGTTGACCAGACCTCCACGCCACCGAACTCATCATCCGCTACCGAACCCTGCACAATTAAAGCATTCATAGAAGGGTTAGCAGTAGATTTCTTTCTCTTGATCTCTTCCAGCTTTTTCAACAGCACAACTTCTTCATCTTTCTCCTCATCCTTTTCTGCCATTTTCTTGAGGACACAATCTTTGGCATAGTGGTTCTTTCCTCCACAATAATAGCATCTCACACCCGAATCTCCTTCAGCTTTCGGTTCCTTCTTTGGTTCTTCTGCCTTTGGTTCTTCCCTGACCTTTTCGGAACTATAACTTCCCTGCCAATTTCGGTTCTTATTGGTAGGAAATCTTTTCTTGATGAACCTCTTGGGGTTTGACACCATCATTGCATAGTCTTCAGAGGTAAGGTCATAGTCCTCTAAATTAAGGTCTTCATCTTCCATCACACCTTTGCTTTTGGACAGAAGAGCCAATGATCCCAAGCTAGAAACCACATTTTTTTCTTGCAAGACAATCTTTTCTTGGGATTTCAAAATCCCTACCAGATTTGCCAATGAGTAAGATTTGAATTGCTCATGTGCTTTAACAGTGGACACAACCGCTCTCCACTCAGATCTAAGACCGTTTAAAAAATGTAACCTTTTGTTCAATCAACTTCCTTTCAATATCATGTTTAATCGTCTTGCTAACTAGATGATTGAAGTGATCGAATGTTTGAGTTATAGTTTCTTCGGGACCCTGCTTGAATTCACCAAACTCGGACAGAAGTAAGGTTTGAATGGAATGCTCGAGATCTTCGTCCGTAGAATATAACTCTTGCAGCCTATCCCATATTTCCTTGGCAGTGCTGCACGAACTCACCAGCCTGAAAGTATCAGATTGAAGAGCAAATCTGATTAGTCTCAATGCTTTAATATTGCACTGAAATTTATCTTTTTCGTCTTGAGCAATATCTTTAACGTCCTTCAATAAATCATTATACTCCTTCTGAGTTTTAATAACTCTTGAAGTTGTCGAATGAGCGAATGGTCCAGATACGATTGCCTCCCAGATGAGATATCCATTGTCCTCAGATCCGATGACATAATCTTCAAAGTGATGTGCCCAGACTTCGTAATCCTGGGTGTAAAGGATGGGAATCTTTGTCGTTGATCCAATGCTGTTTGAGATGTTAATGGGATTTGATTGTGACTCATCCATGCTTGATCGAATAACCTGTTTAAAAGATCAGACTTGTAATATATTAAATTAGGGCAACACAAATAAATGTTGAGTTACGTCATTATGGGATGACGGCTCAATAAATATTAGTTAATGTGGAATAACCCTAATCGCAACCTTTTTCACAGAAAAGATGTGTATGAATTACACAGCCTCCTGCTCTGATACCAATTGATAAGTTATGAAACAAACTTGAAGATCGATTAGCTCTTTGTAACAGGTATAAAGATGAACACAAAACAATTAATACGACAAGAATGGATCAAAATATGTCGAATGATTAGATCAAATAATCCTCAGCAGAGCTCGACTAAGAACTTCCGCTGTAGAGGATTTAGGGTTACAAGAACGATAATTAAACTTCTGAATTAAGCTCTGATCAATCTATTCTATCGTTACTATCGTTAACCTAAGATGCATGCAAGCACCTATATTTATAATAAACCCTACTATACTCACGGATGGACAGGCCCATACCGGAGATACAAAAACGGACTAACTAACGAGCCCAATAGACGCAACATACAAAACACGACCCAACAGTTCCGTATTGATTTGGTTATGGGGGCAGCGCCTATCGCTGAGGCGCCCTATCGCCTTGTACCTCCAAAGATGCATGAGTTGTCCTCGCAGCTTTAAGAGCTGCTGGGGAAGGGGTTTATACGGCCGAGTAGCTCGCCGTGGGGAGCACCGATCCTTTTTGTCAAGAAGAAGGATGGTTCACACCGGATGTGCATTGATTACCGGGAGTTGAACAAGCTGACGGTCAAGAACCGTTACCGCTTACCGAGGATCGACGATTTATTTGATCAGTTGCAGGGAGCGTCTTGGTTCTCCAAGATTAATTTGAGGTCTGGATATCATCAGATGATGGTGCGTGATGAGGATATCCAGAAGACAGCGTTCAGGACTCGTTATGGGCATTACGAGTTCGTGGTGATGTGATATGTGCATAATTAGTTAATTATTTAACATATATTCTTAGTTATTTTTGGTTAATTATGAGAATAATTTGGACAAAAGGTACTTAAAGTGCTTTGAATTGTGTTTTCAGCCAAAAGATATGCTTGGATGTAAAAAGGAGAAAAGGAAAGCAAGAGAAGATTAAAAGGTGCCAAGAATGACCTACTCGGCGAGTAGTTCGGCATTACTCGGCGAGTACACGCGATTGTTCCAGAAGATAGCTACGATTCCTGATCCAAGACGGATAACTATACACCTACTCGGCGAGTTTATTCTGCTACTCGCCGAGTACCCTCTGTTTTGAGATATCTTTATAAGACGAATCCTAATCACTGGGGAGAGAAGCCCTGGCGATTTTTGAAGGATTAGCTGCGACTAAAAGGTTCAGAAGACGCTAAGGAACCCTAAGCTTCAAGAGTTGGAAGAATTCAAGCAATTAGGTTAATTCTACCACTTAGACTTAGGAAGTTAAACATGTTTGCTTTCTTAAACTTTGTTTCTTTGTTTGTTTCTACTGCAATTATGAGCTAAACTCGTTTTTGTTTCTGTTTGGGGAATACCAACGAACTCCTATGGTTTAATTATTGAATTTTGTTTAATTGTCTATTGGTGATTTATTAAATTAAGTTTGTTAAAGAACCTTATGTGTTAATCACTACTATTTTCTGTTAATTGGAAGGCAATTAGGTTGCATGAACATCACTTAATTGTTAACCTCATATGTCTATGTGAATGCTAAAACGTATGCTTGGAAGTAATGATTATGAAACTAAGATTAATAAGAAAATAGGAAGATTAATGTGTGAGCTTGTTGAGAAACCACCAACAAGAGGTTAATTGAATTAATAACTTAATTGACCATTACAAATCTTATTTAACCCAAATAATTAATCTAGGGAATTAATTAGTTTAAACACTTGATCAATGCTTAAATTAGTTAATTGTCTAAGGGTTAGGAGTAATGAACATGAACCTAACTATTATCATTGGTAACCAATAGCAATTAATCTATCTTAACTTAAATAACCATAGGAGTGAATTGGTTGAACCTAAATAGAAACATATTTATCAAATTTGGTGAATAGTTGTTGCTTTAGTTAATTAGTTAAATTTAATTTATTAAGTTTCTAGTCTTGCAAAACTGGAGAAAAAACCATTTACTTTTACTATTTGTTTTAGTTAAAATTAGCTATTAGTTTAATTTCCGTTCCCTGAGTTCGATACCTTACTTATCAATCTATACCACCTAAAGACAGGTTCACTGCCTTTGTGTGCTCAATTTATTAATAAAAAGTAGGGATAAAACTAGTTGAATTTACACACATCATGATGCCTCTCGGGCTCACCAATGCACCGGTGACATTTGGATCTCATGAACAGGGTGTGCAGGCCGATGTTGGATCGTTCGGTGATCGTGTTCATTGATGATATATTGGTGTATTCGAGGTCCAGAGAGCAGCATGAGGAGCATTTGAGGGAGATCCTCGGAGTTCTGAGATCGGGGAGGCTGTACGCCAAATTCTCCAAGCTAAGTGTGATTTTTGGTTACAGGAGGTCCAGTTTCTAGGGCACCTTGTCAACCAGAATGGGATGTTGGTTGATCCGGCCAAGATTGAGGCAGTGATGAGCTGGGAGGTACCGAGATCCCCTTTGGAGATTAGGAGTTTCCTGGGATTGGCCGGATATTATCGGAGATTCATTCAGGAATTCTCCAGGATTGCGGTTCCTCTCACCAGGCTGACCCAGAAGGGCATGGCTTTTAGTTGGGGCCCGGAGCAGCAGGCCTCATTCCAGACACTTCGCCAGAGATTGTGCGAAGCCCCAGTGTTGGCCCTTCCGGAGGGAATGGAGGACTTTGTGGTATATTATGACGCGTTGATATCAGGTCTGGGCGTGGTGCTGATGCAGAGAGGGCATGTGATAACATACGCATCGAGGCAGCTGAAGCCTCATGAGACGAGGTATCCTACGCACGATCTGGAGTTGGGGGTTGTGGTGTTCGCCCTCAAGATCTGGTGTCATTATTTGTATGGGCTTCGGTGTACCATATACACGGACCACAAGAGCTTGAATTATCTGATGGATCAGCCCAACCTGAACATGCGTCAGAGGAGATGGTTGGACGTGGTAAAGGATTATGAGTGTGAGATCCTGTACGACCCGGGCAAGGCTAATGTGGTAGCCGATGCTTTGAGTCGTAGGACAGAGAGTGCCCCTTTGCGAGATGTTTGTATGAGGTTGACAGTGATGACTCCGGTGTTGGAAACCATTAGGGAGGCCCAGGTAGAGGCCATGAGACCGGAGAACCGCAAACGAGAGCGGGTGATTGGGCAGATATCAGAGTTCATTGCCGATAGTCGGGGGCTTATGACTTTCCATGGCCGGATTTGGATGCCATTTGAGGGTGGGGAACATGCTATTTTGATGGAGGAGGCACACAGGTCAAGGTTTTCGATCCATCCCGGGGCCACTAAGATGTATTTGGATCTGAAAAGAAATTATTGGTGGCTTTGTATGAAAAGGGATGTGACTTGGTTTGTAGAGAGGTGCTTGACCTGTCGCAGGGTTAAGGCTGAGCACCAGTGTCCGCATGGCAAGTTGCAACCGCTTGAGGTTCCCTAGTGGAACTGGGAACATATTTCCATGGATTTTATCACCAAATTGCCGAGGACTGCGAGGGACGTCGATGCAATTTGGGTGATCATCGACCGGATGACGAAGAGCGCTCATTTTCTTGCTATCAGTGAGAGCTCTTCCGCAGAGAGGCTGGCAGAAGTGTATGTGAGAGAGGTGGTATCGCGGCATGGTGTGCCGATCTCCATTGTGTCGGATCGAGATGTGCGTTTCACTTCTAGGTTCTGGAAGAAGTTCCATGAGGAGTTAGGTACTAGGCTGCATTTCAGTATCACTTACCACCCGCAGACGGACGGACAGAGTGAGCGGACGATTTAGACGCTCGAGGACATGCTTCGAGCATGTGTGTTGGACTTCGGAGGAAGTTGGGACACGTATCTGCCTTTGGTTGAGTTTTCTTATAACAACAGCCACCATTCGAGCATTGGTATGCCTCCCTTTGAGTTATTGTATGGGAGGAGGTGTCGGACTCCCATTTTTTGGGGAGAGTTAGGGCAGCGAGTGATGGGCAGCATGGAGATAGTGCTTCAGACCACAAAGCAGATACAACAGGTTAGACATAGATTGCTGACAGCCCAAAGTCACCAGAAGAGTGACGCGGATAGGCGTCGATCCGAGCTCGAGTTCCAGGTTGGAGATTTTATACTCCTGAAAGTGTCTCCTTGGAAAGGAGTGATCTGATTCAGGAAAAGGTGCAAGTTGGGGCCTCGGTATATTGGACCGTTCAGGGTTATTGCGAGGGTGGGCAGGGTAGCATATCGATTGGAGCTACCTTCGGAGTTGAGCCAAATTCATGACACCTTCCACATGTCTCAGCTGAGGAAGTGCATAGCCGACGAGTCGGCAGTGGTACCATTAGAGGATATCCATGTGGATGCGGGTCTTAATTATGTTGAGAGACCGATCGTGATCTTGGATCGGAAGGTCAAGATTCTGAGGAACAAGGAGGTGTCGCTGGTTCAGGTCAAGTGGCAGCACCGAAAGGGGTCCGAGCTGACTTAGGAGCCAGAGTCAGAGATGCGGGAGCAGCATCCGGAGTTGTTTTCGGCATGAGACTTCGAGGGCGAAGTCTGGTTCTAGTGGGGGAGAATTGTAACATCCCGAAATCCAGGTAAAGCTATTATATCCTTCCATTTCGTCAAGTTGTCAAAAGGGGTCCTTTGTAAGAGTTTTTGTAGCAAATGAGTATGCTGGGCATACTGGGGAGTACGCTGCGCGTACTCATGCGCTTAATTTGGACGCGGACTCACCTGGGTATGCTGGGCGTACCCAGGGTTACACTGGGCATAATGGGTCCAGATGCAAACCCTAATATTTGACTTGTGCACTATATAATGGATGCTAAGGCTCATTTCTCAGCCTCCATATCAGTGAGTAAAACCCTAAGAGAGCCTCCCAATCATCCTTAGCTTGAGAGTGAGTGTTTTGGAGCTAAAAGTGCCTTGGTGTGTTAATGAAGAAGAAGGAGAGGAGCTTCTGGAGGCTAGAGCTTGAAGTGCAAGTTTGGATCTGAGATCTACAGAGGAAGGAGCTACATTTGGAGGTATAAAGTTCAAAACTTTCCTCTTCATTTTGGTTTGATGTTTCATGGACCATTTTAGGGTTAAAAGTCCCAAAGGTGGAGACTTTATGAGTGTAGTGTGCTCCATGGACCTAGATCTGTCCCATTTCAGTGGTATTTGTGTTATAAATCCATAAAGTTTCCATCTTGGTCGTGGATATGAGATTATGCATGAGTATTGAGCCTTCTAGTGTTAGGAAGTGGAGTATTATGGGTGTCAGTGACTTGTCCAACCATGCAAAGGCTTAAAGTCACCGACTTTATGGATTAAGAGGCTTATAAATGGTCAGATCTAGAAGTTATATGTGGGTCTTAACGGATTAAGACCCCAAAATGCTTAGAGTCTGAAACTGGGAGTTACGCTGGGCGTAATCCCAGTATGCGCGACGTAAGAAGTCGCATACCCCGCTTTCTGTGAAGACACCGGGTACGCCCAGCGTACATGTGTGGTACGCGCAACGTAACCCGGATAGTTGACTTTTGTTGACTTTTAGGGTTTGGTCAAATTTAGGGTCTTTGAGCCATGAGAGGGGTAAAATAGTCTTTTACCCTTCTGAGAGTACTAAGTGGAGGAATAGTCTTGCCTTGGGAGATGTCTTGATTTAGAATGTTTATTTCATATGATTAGGCGGAGGCTAGATCGGATTTTACAGAGTTTGAGATTTTACCGAGTTACCTGAGGTGAGTCTTCTCACTATACTTTACCTAGAGTGGTAATTAGAGTTATGTGACAGAGTATGTTGTATGCTTTTGCATGATGTGATTTCTATGTGATTTATGCTATGTATGTGCCAGAGTTTTCAGAGTTAGGGCCGTAAGGTCCACAGAGCTAGGGCCAGAGGGCCCACAGAGTCATGGGACTGGAGGGTCCCACTGAGACACATTGACCGGAGGGTCAAACAGAGTTATAGCCTCGAGTGGTTAATATGTATTGTGTGTGGTATTTTGGGGAACTCACTAAGCATTTATGCTTACAGTGTTGTGTTATGTGTTTCAGGTACCAGTGAGGATCACGGGAAGGCTCCAACTTGATCAATACACACACGAGGAGTTTTATATTTTGATCTTGGGATGTGATGTTATGTTTTGACTATGTGATACAAGGGTGTTTTTATAACAATTATGAATGAAAATGTGTTTTATAAAATGTGAAAAATTATTTTGAAAATTTGGGTGTTACATAAACTAGGTTATTCTCACTCTCAAACTCTTGGAATGGGTAAAAGACCATTTTACCCCTCCATGGTCCCCATACTCCCTGCCTTGACCAAACCCTAAAGTCAATAGAAGTCAACACTCGAGTCAACTGTCCATATTGACCTGACTCACCGAGTGCATCTATGTAACTCTCCAAGTCCCCCATGTTCCTTTAGATCATTGTGAAAACCCAAATTAACTCGTCGAGTTGTCCCGTCAACTCACCGAGTTACCCATGTCCAGACTCATCGGGGAAAACCCTATCCGACTCGTTGAGTCAGCTCTTTGAATCGTCGAGTCCCTTAAATTGATGTCTCATTAAAACGTTTTAAGGCATATCTACCCCTCCAAACTCTAGATTTAGCCTCCCAAGGTTCGAATATCACGTAAAGCTTCGATCTTTACGCTCATGCATTACATATTTGCTCCATAATGCTAATACAAGCTCTAACTAAGGTGTTTAAGCACAATAACTCTTTCATGGCTGGATAAAGTTGGGATCTTTGGACTCTATGGACCTCACAAGGTCCAGATCTGATGTCTCAATGCTTGGCAAGCACAAGTCATACCAAATCTCAAGGAAATATGGAAAAAGCCCCAAAAGTTCCTCATTAACAATATCTAAACAACATGATGAGAAAGGTGATGACTTTTACCTTCCAACAGAAGCTCCAAGTGAATGAATACTGGATCTCACAGCCGTTCCTCATTCCTTTCTTGAATCTCACTTCTTCTCTTCCAATGATTCACCAAAACACTCAAATATTAGCTCTATCACTCTCTCTTAGCTCAAATGTCCGATTAGGGTTTCACACAGGGGAGTTGGGTAGCTGGTGAGGCGGAAATGAGGACATAAGTTCCTTTAGATAGGTCCCAACCCCAGAGATTTAGGGTTTCATCTCACAATGCCAACTCGACGAGTCGGCTCTCAACTCATTGAGTTACTCATTAAATAAATAAATAAATGAAGTACCTGGGAGTCGGGATGTTACACCATCTCTCTCATAATTTAAATTTAATCACTTCTCATTTCAATTTTTATAAAATCCTAATTTTTATAAAAAAAGTTTATTTATTTAAATCTTTAATTTATTAAAAATCTTTGTTTTTAGCTCATAAAATATGATTAATGTTTGATAATTTTTGTATCTTTGATTATATCCCATAACTTAATTATCTGAATTTGATATAATGAGGTTCATAACAAATCTTATATAGTTTTTAGTTTTTTAAAGTTTATAAATTTGGATTTTAAGGCTTTTTAGGTCTTTTGAAACATTGTTAGATATTTAACATCATAATGAAGTGAATTTAGAAGATTTTAATTTGTTTCTAGGGTTTCATATCCCTTTACAATTTTAACAAATGTTTGGATTTTGTTCTAATTCGGGTATTGAAATTTCCTACAGTAGCTAGACAACTTACTAGAATCATAAGAGTCAAGTATACTAGTCCTAGATTTTAGTTGGATCCTAGTTTCTACAAGATTATGACCTAATTTCTACTACTAGGCCATGGCATGATGTGTATATATGGTTTACGAAAAGATGCATGAGTCCGAGAATGACGTGAATTTGACAGTTGTCACACCTTTGCATGATCTAACTTACGGTCCAAAATCCGAAAATAAGAGACATCCCGAAACTGGATGTTATAGTGTCCTACAGCTCCTGCTGCACACTCAGTAGGCCCACTTCTTTTCATCTTTCTCGACATCAGAATAGCCTTCATAAGCCTAGTTAGCTCATCCTTGGGCATGGTTTGGAATGGAGCAACCCACTGCCCTTGCTCAAATGTTTAATTAGATGTGTGTCTCTTCAAGAGTCGATGGGACTGGCGGCCTCCCTTCCCTTTCCTTTGATTCTTGCTCTGGCTGTCTCGAGAAGGGGCTATGCCAATTAATGACCGTATTATTCACTCAATAAAACTCACAATATTTAGTACTATCGTCACTATTTTTGGTGGGAAATACTTTCTCCCTTTCTAGTTCCGCGAGCAACATTTCTAGACATGAGCTCCAAACTTCGTTTCTTCGTTTTGACTTTCGGGGTAGCGTTAATTGAATCATGAGGCACAATCATCATGGGATAACAGAGAGGAAAACCGGTAGTAAAGAATAGATATATAGAAACTACCTTTGACTTGTTAAATTGATAAGGAAGATGCAAATGACAAAAGAGGAAATATGCTAACTTTATGCTACACTCTTCTACTAAAAGAATCACTAAAACTTCTATTTATTTGAAAAAATGAAATCAGAAAATAAATCTTAATCATGAAAACCGTTGGACCTTATCTTCTTAAAATTGTTGATCTAGAAGAGGGTATTATACCAATTTTTTTTTCTTTAAAAAACATACTAAAAATAGTTAATAAATCATAGGGGTGAAAATTTATGACACGACGTGACAAAAATACACGACACGAAACAAAATTGGGACGGAACTAAAATTTGAATTCGTGTTCGTGTCGTGTTCGTGTTAGTTGTAAAAAACACGATGTCGTGCCGTGTTCGTGTTCAAAATTCGACATGAAATTGACACGATTTACCAGTTCTTTATCGTGTTTTTTCGTGTGTCGTGTTTATTATGTTATATTTGATAAAGTATTCATTAAATATATTAGTTTTTTTGTATATGTTATATTTGCCGTGTCGTGTTTGTCGTTTTTTAATTCGTTTGTTTTCGTGTTAGTTAAAAAAACACAACATCGTATCGTGTCGTGTTCATGTTACAAAAAACCTTATCGTGTCGTGTCATGTTAGACAGAAACACGAAATGATAGCACGGTTTGCCACCCCTAATAAATCATCAAAGGGGATACAACGGCGTACTAGATTCAGGCTTCAGCCTATGAAAGTAAGGATGCCACATCTAGTCCATGCAATGCTCCAATATTCAACCGGTTGCAAATCAAAGCCCAAGTTTCTATGCCACATACACTCCATGAACATGCACATGTTCTTCATATTTAATGTGAAAGACACATCACACACTCCAATGATGATATAATGATTCCCAGATTTGCTATGTTGCGAAATATGGGTAGTTTTTTCTTTACGATACTCCAAATGAAAATGATTACCTTTTCGACACAAGGTAACTGTTATATGAACACAAGCTACTACTTATGATCGAAGTTTGAGCATTACCTACCAAACGAAGGGAATCAATTAACTGAGAAACTATTGCATCATTTTCGTACCCAGCTCTGGGCGTCTATTGGCTCCAAATAGTTTTTTATTTATTTATTTATTTATTTATTTTTTATTTTTTTTAACGACAAACCTAACATACTCCTAAACTACACCTTAAACCCACTTATGTCCACGACCGGACTTGAACCCTCAACCTCAAGGAGGAATGACAACACCTGATATCACTGGGCTCCAAATAGTTATAATAAAATAGGGAAACTTATAAGAAATTAAAATGCACTACAAAAGCATCACCAGATGGAACTCTCCTCACTACTAGAAAACATGACCATCAATGACAGATGTGTCTGTCGCTAGCCAATATTCCCTTTATACATGTCATATAAGTTAGCAAGGATAGCGACGAATGTTTTTAGTTGCGACAAAATAACTGTCAAGAAAAGGTCTATTAATTTATTGATTGGGGACTATTCCGTCGTTATCATCATATTATTTGCTCGCTTTTAAACAGTGTTTTAGACGTGTATTTTTCTGTCTATAATCCATCGCTAAACTGTGTTTCAGATTATCTTATACTCTTATTATTCTGTCGATGTGTCGATAAATATGTGAACTATATGTTGCTGATCCCTCAGTAATACCTCTAATATATTCTATAATTTGTTTGTCCAAAATATTTGTGCTTTCTTAGATCCATCGCTGAAGGTCATGTTTCTAGTATAGCCTCCAAGCCCATTGCTTTACTTATGCTATGTTCTTTAAATTAAACCGAATCATGATATGAGAAAACAATTAAACCATAAGTAATGCATAATTCTTGACAAGGGATAACTGAAATTATTTAGAAAGATGCTTTTGGGGATCCAACAAATTTATGTCTTGTTAGTTATTATCTAAACTTTGTAGTCTGAGTTTGATAACAGAGAATACACATACGTATGGCAATGTATGAAGATATTATATCATACATCCATTTATTAATAAAATGACATTTATAATATATAAGTAGATAAGGCTAGCAAGACGTTTGATCCGATTTATTTAAAAAATTTCATTTGCGATTGAAGATAACCAGTTTCAGCCTTGACGTGGAGCTCCAATTGCAACGGCGACGGAGTCGCTACTGCCAGAACCATTGGTGGTGTGGTTGCCGTCTTGGTTGATGGTTCCATCGACGCCTCCATTTCCGCTGCCACTATCATTTCCAAGATTGTTATCGCTACCATTTTCAGAGTTTCTATTATTGCTGTTATAAGTAAAATTACAGTTTCCGTAGCAAAAAATTGGTTCGCTATTTTCCATGTCTCGGCATCCTTTCTTGCGGACGTGGCTTTTGTTCTTGTTGTTACAATTAGCATCATCACCATTCACACATACTTCTCCTTGTACAATACTTTCTCTATTATCACCACCGTAGCTTTTTCCAATACCTTCCCAAATCTTTTTTGCAGTATATTCGTTGTGTGATTCTTTTCTATTATACTCATGCCCTTCTTTACATTTTATGTCTCCTGGGGAACAACCACTCTTACTTGTAACCTCATCTGCAAGGGATTTTTTTTCCTTTCCAACAAGCTTTCTACCATAAACAATGTTGGTTGTGAAAATTAAAAGCCCGAAAAATATACCAACAAAAAGCTTAACTGCCATTATATGGGCTAGTTTTTTGATTTTATGCTAATGGCTTACAATAAGTGATAATACAATAACATGCATATATAGGGATTTATGTAAGCGACAACAAATTTAATAGATTAGGGTAGCTGATATATAAATAAATAAATAGATTTGCGTCTTAAAATACCTATAAATATTATTATGTTACATACTTATACCACCCGAATGATTTGACAAAACCACCAAACATGTTTATGTTTGTTTTTCAGTTATACTCATGTTATTTGATAGTTGATATGATATGGGTTAAGATGAGTTCGTCAATTTTATTTCATAGTTGATATGATATGGGTCAAGAACTCAAGATGAGTTACTCAATGTTATTTGATAGTTGATATGAAATGGGTTAAGATAAGTTAGTCGGATTAGATTGGATACGTTAAAAAAAAATGTTTAATTTGCATATTTTTAGATTACAAAAGTAATAACCATATATTAATACATCGTATAGTTATAAGTGCAAATTAAACTTTTCATTATTATCTTTTGTTGAGTTTTACATATAAGGTTATTTAATATTACACACGTCCCAAATTAATTTTTTATATTTGATTTCTGAAATCTTTATTCTTTAACTTTGACATTAAATATTTTTGTTTTTGATAGATAATACTTTATACAAAATATATGAAGATAATTTATTTTAAATGTCTTTTCATTATTATAAATTTTATCAAGTAATATATAACATAAATAAAAATATTTAAGATTGAAATCGAATGAAAAAGACTTTAAAAATAAAAAATGGATAGTTAATTTGGACGAAGAGGGTATAATTTTGAACTTTTAACTTTTCTTGAAAACCAATTTTGTCATGTTGCATCACGTGTCCATGTGTCTAATTTAGTATATTTTAGGCTCTATATATATTATATCGAAATGATTTCATGGAGTTGAAAATAAGGAATTTCGTGCAACAATTTGATTTTATTATAATGTTTAAAAGAAGATTATCAATTTTCTAATTTGAATGGAAACGTCAAGAGTCATGATGAAAATAAGAAAACATGTTTCTAATGACTTGTGCATCACTTATAGTAATCATGTTGTTTGTTTTGCATGTTGCAACATTAACGGTTAAGTGATGTTTTTCAGCTATAAAACTTGTGAAATTAGTTTTGAGATATCAGATTGATGATGTTTTTGAATAATTCTTTGATTTGTGTCATTAAAAAAGAAAAACTAGCAAATGGTACAAATAAAGTTGCAACTTATCGTTTCCAAAAACATGGTAATTCGTAGTGGAGAGTTATAGTATGTATTTTAAACATTGTCTTTGTAATGTAACATTGTTTTTTTTTTTTTTTTTGGAAAGGGAGCCTCATTAACAAGGGTTTCGGGCCAGCTTTCTCGTCCAACTAATCCCGTTGCAAACATAAGGCTATGTCTCATGTCTTAGAGTCTGTGCATATACCTCAATGTGGCTACATGGGCTTACTAGTGTCAGGATTTAAACATAGATCAATAGGTTATCCACCATATCTTCCATATGTTTTACCAAGTCACCACAAACCAAATGATTATTTTTTATTTTTAAAATTATTTTTAATTATAGCCATAGGGTTAAGTACTGTAACATTGTTATCAGGGACGGATCCTTTTAGGGGCTGTGGCCCCCTTGTTTTTTTTGCCTTTTAGTACCAAAAATTAGTAGTTCAGGGTAAATACTAAAGTTGGCCCTTATGATTTTTAGGTAATTAATGTTATCGCCCTTACATTTCAAAAAGCTAAGAAGAGAAGGTACGCTTTCATTATAGCGGTTGGGTGGATCAAATTTTAAAATTATAAATCTAAGAATTAAATTGTATTTTCCCTCGTAAATGTGAAAAAATAAAATAGTAAACAACAATCAGTTACAAATAAGGAGATAAAATAGGAAGAAAAGTAGGAGAAGAGAAGTTACAAAAAATGAAAAAGATTACATTACCAAATGATTAGAGAGTAAAGAAATAATCATCAAAAAGTTAAAAGAAAACTGAGATGTAATGAGAGGAGCATCCCTTTCGACCAGAGAAATGATGCTCGCCTATCTCACCTTTCCTATCCTGTCGCCTTGCCTCACCCACCCATCGTCACCGCCACATGTATGCATTCTTCTTCTTCTTCATTTGTTGTAATATTCTTTTGTTTTGAGGGTTAGACGAGAGTCGACTTAATGATATTTATTATTCCCTCCGTCCCAAAATTATTGTCCACAGACAAAAAAACACACAGATTAAGAAAAGCAATCATTAGTTTTGTCTTTTTGAGTAAAATGACCCTCTTGCCCTTTTCTAAAACAATGGAAAATGTGTATTTGTAATTTTTGATGTTTACTTTATTAAATGTTAAGGGTAATATGGTAAAAATGTATATCTACTTTTGGTAGTGGACAATAATTTTGGGACAAACTAAAATAGTAAGGTGGACAATAAAATTGGGACGAAAGGAGTATTTTGTTTGATGAATACTCAATGTCAGATTAAGGTTACGAGGCTAGAGTTACTAGGTTAGAGTTACTATGAGTTTGTGGCCTTAGGCTCTATGAACTATTATGACTTGTCACTGTCTTAATTCATGCCTTTCCAATTGTACAATTCAAATAAATTGTTTTCATATTTACTTTATGTATTTGAGTTTCATTATTTAATTAGTTTTTAGTAGAAACTTTTGTGATAAGTGTAATACTTTATTCATTGTAGTTTAGTTATCTTCTTTTTATAATTTATATTACTAAAGTTATATCGGGAAAACTTCAGAAAAATCCTATTATTTTGGAAAAGTTACAATTAAGTCCCAAAATTTTTTTTGAATAAAAAAACCCAAAAAATCGGATAAACCTTACACTTTAACCCATTTTTACCTTTTCAACCAGTAATCGCTTACATGGCATGGAATGGAAAACTGACGTGGCAACTAATGTGGCATGACACATCACCAAAATTCATTACACTTAAAAGAATTAGATTTTTTAAATGAGAACAGAGTGCCAAGGTTCGAACACGAGCACTCTACATCCAAAACAACGCACCTAACCACTTCAGCTAGACATTTTTTTTTTGCTTTCTATCCTTCAAAAATGTATATATCTTTCATCTTTGTCCTCTCTACATCCAAAACAACGCACCTAACCACTTCAGCTAGACATTTTTTTTTGCTTTCTATCCTTCAAAAATATATATATCTTTCATCTTTGTCCTTAGCATTCTAAGAAAAAGTTGAATTAAGGGAGGAATCTGAGGGTTACAAGACTCGAACTCCAGATATATATCTCTCTATCAAAACACACACACAACCATCTAGGCTGAGACCCACTCGAGTTATTTTTTATCTTAACAGTAATAATTAATTACGTTTATTATTATTATTATTATTATTATTATTATTATTATTATTATTAAAAGGCACACATTTATATATTTTTTACATATAGATATGTTTTTCTGTATTTAAAAATGTATATACATAGACGTTTTTAATTGTAAAAATACATATAATCACTATATATATGTTTGAATTTTTAATAATACTAATAAAAATAATAATATTAACAATAATAATAGAAATAATAAATGTAGTTATTTCTTCAGTATATATATATATATATATATATATATATATATATATATATATATATATATATATCACTCTGAAGGGAGTAAAGAACAAAATGGTTCTAGCATAATTGGTTACAAACGTGTTTTCTGAGAGGTAGGTCCCTGGTTCGATTCCTCTTGGCCACTTTTTCTCCTATATATTTTTTTGTTGAAGTTTAATGAAATTAAATAAAGATTATATATACCCGGGAAGGATAAAAATAGATATGACTTTTGGCTTAGTTGGTTAGATGTGTTTGTTGGGAGGTAGAGATCCTGTGTTTGAAACCTCTGTCCCTCTTTTCCTTACAATAATTTGATTTTTTAAGCAAATTGAATTATGCTTACATGGCATGCCAAATCAACTGCCACATACCTCTTCCTTCCAGCTTGACATGCCACATAAGTGATTACTGGCTAGAAAGGTAAAAAAGGGTTAAAGTGTAAGGTTTATCCGGTTTCTTGTGTTTTTTTATTAAAAAAAAAAATGGTACTAAAGTGTAACTTTTCGGAAAATATTAGGATTTTTCTGACAATTTCCCAAGCTATATCTATCGATTCCTATCAGGATTTAAAAATAATAAAATATAGACAAAAGTATAAAAATGGTCCCTGTGGTTTACCAAAAGTCACAAAGTCAGTCCTTATTTTTTTTTTTGATGTAAATGGTCCTTGTGGTTTGAAAAACTTGCACATATGACCCTTTTTACTAATGTCGTTAGTATTCAGCTGTTTGGGACTGAATTCGTAAGGGCATTTTCGTCTTTTCAAGTATAAAGGGACTGAATTCGTGACACTTGGTAAACCATAGGGAACATTTTTGTAATTCGTCTAAAAAAGTCTTTTCAAGTATAAAGAGACTGAATTCGTGACACTTGGTAAATCATAGGGACCATTTTTTTAATTCGTCTAAAACTAATTTAAATGAGTGAAGAAGGATTCAAACTTAGGACCTCCTCCCCTGATCCCAAATCAACCTAAGCCTTATACCACTAAGCTGCATCCAAACTTAGTTTATAAATCCGAAAAATATATTATATTATGTAAAATCGCAAAAAAAGATAAATAACAAAATAAATTACAATTTCTTTTACATAATTTTTTTAATAAAACAAATTGTATTTTTACTTATTGAAGAAAAAATGAATTTTTACAATTAGTTTATATGTTTTTTACGTAAAATAATTTTTTTATGTATTTAAAAAATACATTTTTGTATAATATGTTATTATGTTGTTATAATCTTATAATATATACTTTTATATTATATTAACATCTTTAATTGGTTAAAAGCAAAACTACAAGTAGTTTTTTATGTAAAAACATTAAGAACATGAAAACATAAAGTAAAAAAATATTTGAATATTCGTTTTAAATCAACTAAAGATGTTAAGATAACGTAAAAGTATATTTTAAGATTTTAACAACGTAATAACGTTTTTGTATAATATGTTATTATGTTTTTTTTATGTATTTAAAAGTATATTTTCAAATTATAACAATGTAATAACATTTTATACGAAAACGTAGTTTTTAAATGTATAAAAAAGCATATTTTCTATAAAATAAATATGTAATTTTTTTTTCTATGTGAAAGAAAAAAATTGTTTTTCTACGTAAAACAAATACTTAAAAAAAATTGGTCTAAATTTTTTTTTTACAATACAATAAAAATATATTTTGTTTTATTAATTTTTTTTTTGTAAAAATATGTATTTTTATTTATTATTATTAATGTAATTATGCTTTTAAATAATATAACCAAGTTTTCAGAACTATAAAGCAAGTTAGTATGCAACTTAGTGGCATAAGGCATAGGTTGATTTGGTATCCGTGCAAGTTTTTCAAACCACAAGGACTATTTACATAAAAAAAAGTTAATAATTATTGACTTTGTGACTTTTGGTAAACTACAAGGACTGTTTTTGTAAATATATTGTTATATTTTTAATTTTTTATTTAGAATATTAGTTTTGAAACAAATATATATATATATATATATATATATATATATATATATATATATACACACACACACACACACACACACACACACACACACACACACACACTCGTACGATATCCGCGCGATGCGGCGGGGACACATAATTTCTTCCTAAAGTTATTTTTTTTTTGTCATGCATTTGCGAGATAAAATAATACGTTTAAAACACATATTATCTCGTAATTAAATTTTTATGTATCAAGTCGTATTTCAAAAAACACGCAAATCATCGTACATATTATATCCAAAGAAAACATGCAAACGCAATGCTTCGTCTAATATCATTACCATTCCTTTGATATCAATAATATTCACAGACAATTGTATTTTTACATATCAAGTAAAACTTCTTGACACATCAGAAGTGATGCGTAAACTTCAATTTGTTTAAAATCCATTGTAGGCTTCGCCACAATTGTATTTTACAAAGAAGTGACGTGTATCGTTTTGATGTTCCTCTTTATCGAATGGATAATATTTTGCTTTCGACTTATTTAGGGCCGTTTTGGCAACTGTTTTGCTAGTACCGGTCATTTTTTAAACCAAACTTTTTCTAACTTTGTTTTTTCGGTCTAGTTTCGTTCAAAACCAGTTTTGTCTAGCGGACATTTTTTTATTCTTCTTTTGCATTTCAATTTCAGGTTTGGTTCAGTCGTTTTTAATTTTTTTTTATTTTATTTTAGTTCCACTTTTATGAATTTTCTTGTTTCCTTTTGAACAAATCCAATCAATTATATTGATCGGTTTTCATCTGATTAGAACAAACTTTATCAATAAAGACATCGAATTTTATATAACTTTAATTATGTTGTAATGTTAATGAACATTTCATTTTAATTTTTTTCCCAATTTTATTTGTTATGAAATTTTAATAATTATTTTGATTAGTTCAAACAATTTTTAGTTATAATCTTCCTATTCTAATAAAAGAATAGTTTTATTCTCCTTTTGACATATGTCATCCTATTAGATCTCATTAATACATATTTTATTCTTTTTTTGGCCATGTGTCACCCTATTATGTCTCATAATTAATGCTTGTCATTTGTCAACGTATTAGTTCTTCATTTTAAATTTTCTACTCTACATTAAATTAATAACATTAGAATAAAAATTAAAATAAAATTAATACAAATTATAAAATGATATAATTTCACATATTTATTTAAATCAATGATTAAAATTTATATAACTAAAAAATATATTAATTAATAAGTTATTTAAAATAACTGATTAATAATTTTAATTTTTTACTATATAAATTTAATTAATTTTATAACCGTGGTTCCCACGGGCTATAAACCAGTTTAAATAATAAACGTATATAGTTATATACAGACATTCAAAACTTTTGAACTGAACACGCTTGGATCATATACTTTTATGAACGGTTATTCTATTTTCTTTGTATTGAATTTGAATTTCTTATTTTTAATTTTAAATGAAACAAATTAATTTGTTTTTATTTCGAAATATATTTACAAGGGCAAGACATAAATACATTGGTTAAGTATTTAAGTTACACATTGATTATTGTGTTTTAGTCTCTTTGATTCTCTCAAAAACATAAATGTTGTAATCACATAAATGTTTTAATCTTCAAGACGATACTAAATTTCATAAAAAAAAACCATATTTAAACTTCATAATTATAAGACCATGTTTCCGGAATTCTGGTCATAATTTTCCAACAAACCTCGTAATTATAGAGATATTTTTGAAATAAAAAAAATGATAAGCTGTGTTTTAACTTTTAAGAGCAAGATCATTCTAAATGCTATTTCATCTTTTATATTTTGAATAAAGTAATTATACACATTTTTCCCTACAAATGCAGATTTTGACTCGTCAAATAAATTTCATTTTTATTAAACACTTTACCTCCAAATAAAAAAAAATAAAAAGTTAAAGATTATTAAAAATGCTACAATCTAAGAAGAAGTTTGGTATTTACAATTACATAAAAGCTTGGTATTTACAATCACATAATCGTGTGCTAAAGCTTGCTAGCTTTTTTTAATTCTACAATTAAAAGATCTAAATGGAAACGAACAATCTAATACATAATCATGCAAAAGCATAGAAGGAACTCAAACAGCCCATGAAAATACATAAAAGATCAAACAATTATGCACAAACCCAAAGATCAAAAGTACTAAAATCAACATAAAGGTGATAAATATGTTTATCTCTTTATCAACTTCAAATATAAACAACATATCTATTTTGTACTCATTTCTTCCATCGGTTTCCATGGGTATGACAGTAACAAATAAATATTTATACATACATATACAATCCAAATGATCAAAATCCCAACAAGTTTATACATAAACACATATATTAATACATCAGCAATGTGTTAGTTCAACATACTGATTCATACATAGACAGATTTATACATGCATATAAACACTGATATGATATAGAGGTTCGTATTAACCCCCATCAACAAACAGATACATGAAAAATCCATTAGAGAAAGAAGACAGAAAGATGGTAATGAACAAGAGTCGCCGCCAAGAAGGGTAAAGAACGGCCGACAAAATCTTTACATTCTTTGGAGTTTTTTGTTTTTTTGGTTTGATGACTTGCTTGCCAAATTTGGATCTAGTTACGTTGACGAATAGATCCAAAAAAAAAGGATGGAGGGGAGATGCGACAATATGCTTTTCCTTAATGTTTATGGAACTTTCTGATTATTCCGGTGGGGAGAGATATAGAAAGGATAATGGCATGGTTTACAGGAGATGAGGGTTGGTTAGGTGATGGTGGTTGATGGTGGCGATGACAGAGAAGATGTTTGATGTTCTAGGGTTTTCTAGAGGGATTGAGATGAAAGATTCGAACTTACCATGATCAATTTGAAGACTAGTGCAAACTTCTTGAATTTTCGCTTTTTCACTTTTGAGTGTTGAGCCCATGCCAAAAATAACTTTGTTTGCCTTGACAGTGTTGGACTCAAAGGAGCTTTGGAATTGCTCCATGAAAACTTGAGTATCAGATATTAGTTTATTGACTTTTTCGGTCGTTTTGTTGCAGACTGTCACACCCAAAAACCGGAATGGCGGAAACGTTCGGGGGTGGAGGACGTCATGTTTAGTATCACAAGACATGCATTATAGTAAGCAGAGTAATGAACAACCATTTCATTAGAAAGAAAGTGTTTACAATGTGTGTGCTCACAAAACATAGAATACATAATTAAATAACAAAACAAGACTTGAAGCTACTATGCTCCATCTTCTGAATTCTCAGCACGAGTACCTGCCTACTAGTCTCTTTATTTTGAAAGAGTTGATCAACAATTAAGCTGGTGAGTTCATAATATTTTAGCGATGTAAGTAAGTTGTTGTAAAATGTAGTTGTAAAATGTAGTTGAAAAATGTAGTAAGCTGTAAATTCTGTTTAGAAAAGTTCGCCTGTTCCTCTAGAAAATCTTATATTTCCTACTTTAATGAAAGATAAGTAAAAATGTCTCTACAATTCTTTCTATGAGTACTAAATGGATACATGTTATATAAGACTCAGAGTAAACAAACAATCGATTGTGCGCATTTGACCTAAGGCGGAAAACACACATCCCATTGTTTGTTTGATCATTATGGTATATAACCCTGGTGTATTCACTTGTTACTCATGGAGTTAATTATAATAGTTCCTTTATATTTAATGAAAAGATTCTTTAAGAAAACCCTTATTTCTTATAATAAAATGGTGACCACAGTGATTACTTCTATAATCACTTAGTTTATACTGGCTATATATAATCTAATCTCGAATAGATAGTTAATTGTATGAATCTTCCCTAAGCCTACAACCACACAAGGAACAGGAAGCAAGGCGGAAAGCACACATCCAACTACCTGTTGGGTATTAATGATATGTAACCATGATGTATAAACTAGGGTATTATAGATTTAATCACCTAAGGTCCTTTAAGTTTATACTGGTTTAATAAAATGGATTAAACCATTTACTGGTACGTTTCTAGTTTTGTATACCAAAAGTTTTGATTTGAAAAGTATGTTTTGTACTAGAAAACTGTGCATTGACTTTGTGTCCTATGACTTGACCCATACCTGGTGCTCTTATGATGACTTAATGTATACGAAACATATATATATATATATATATATATATATATATATATATATATATATATATATATATATCTAGAATCGAATAGATACTAGATTGGGTGAATCCATTCCAAGCCCACAACCAGACAAGGAACAGGAAGTGAAGCGGAGAACACACATCCTATTATCTGTCAGGTCCTATTGATATATATATATATATATATATATATATATATATATATATATATATATGCTTTGATGTATACATTAAGGAATCATAAGGTTAGCATTATGGTCCCTTTCTACTAAACATAACCTTCTACCAAGGCATTAAATGTTATGTATGTTTGTAAAAATGTAAGCTTTCCCTAGTTTATAACTATCTTAACTTGAAAATGGTTTGCATTTGACTTACAAGTTGTGTATTTTCCCAAAGGTGACTATCATTAACCAAAAATATAGTTTTTACATTACCCTTTATGTGAGAAGATCACAATGTGAATGCAATGGGGAAATAATAAAGTACTGTAGTGTTGTATTATAGTAACTACTGCTGTACTTACTACCTTAAACCAATTGTTATTTAAGATATAATGTGAAATAATTGCACCATACTATCGACTAATAACACGACGTTTGAAAGACGTCGGAAGAAATGACATTTGGCACCCGTAGACTTGCAAGTCCCACTGTAGCGAACAACAAGGTGTAGGATAGTCAATCCGGTATAGATCTATACACAAATTCACGCTCTCCCTCTAGGAGACCCTGGATACAAATCGAGCCATGACAGGTGATGCCATGCCTCAAAACAGCGGTTCACATTTATGTTATTGTATACTTGTATATGTATTGTATGTACTAGATGTATTGTATGTTCTCTTTGTCTAGTGGGTAGTATGTTCTCTTTGTTTCTCATATAGTATGTTCTGACTCATGTATGAACTGACTCTTTGTATGCTTCATTGTACTAAATTAATGAGTAGTATCTTCCTAAACTATACCTATTATAGTTTACTAATGTTTTACTTGAACTGTTATTGAAAAGACTCATTTTACTACTAAGTTATGTTTGTACTTTAAAAACGGAGTTTTGTTAAACTATGAAGCAACATAACTTAAAAAGAGTTTTTGAAATGTTTTAATCATGTATTTAGGACATAAGCAATCTTTTGAAAGATGTCTATAACAAACATTTACACAATTAATATTATGTTCAACTTGTATCCCCCCTCCTTAAAAGCATTTAAAACAGTTAAAAGATTCATTACGGGGTATGAACTCACCTGATGTGGGTGATTCAAACGAATGTGTGTGTAAGGATGAGAAGTTCCACGAATAAAGTCCTGAGACTTAATGAGTCCTAAATGACATATATTGACATAAATATAGTGTTTGGAAGCAACCAAACGCAAGGAAACACCTCACGGGACTAGGAAACACTTTGACCAAGTGTTGGAATCACATGTGATTCACTAAAGGGGAGTGTATGGCCACATGGTGAAGTGTGCGGATAGGAGTGTATAGCCAAGGAGTGTACGGCTGTACATTCATGGTAACATGTGCACAAAATCATTTCCAAGGGTAGGGATGCTTGTGGGACAATTGCTCTTCAAGTCTTGAAGCTAGACGGGCACTTTGGGGGCCCCTTTAAGGGTGTTTTGAGGGGTGTACAGCCACACATAGGTGTACGGCCGTACACACCTCATGATCATGAATTCTAAGAAATTTTAACGTGTTAATCTAGTTTTATAACAAGCATTAAGCATAGGGAAGGAGTACTTACAATCACCAAGAACAAGTGTGTGCTCTTAGTGTTCTTGGTGAGACTTGAAGATCTAGCCAAAATAGATGTTTTTATGTTTGAATCAAGAGGTGATTACAAGACTAGGAAGGGTAACAAGAAGGATGGAAGAATCACTTACCACTTTTGAAGATCAAGATAAAAGACGAGATGATAGTTGAGATAAAAACTCGATGTTCTTGACTTGAAAACTGAAGAATGGCTTAGAAATGAAGGGATAACATACTTAAGGAGGGGTGTGTATGACCCAACATGGGTGTACGGCCGTACACTCATGTGTACAACCGTACACTCCCTCAAATGGAGTGTATGGCTGGATTTTGGTGTTTAAGGTGTACGCGATCCATTCCTATGCTGAATGCTTGAATGTACTGATCTTTGAACCTTCAAACGGACTCTAAACAAGGCTAATCGATAGCAGAAATGAGTCTGACACTCAGTTGAGTTGATTGGATGGGCTTTACAAGGCAAGAATTTTCGGGTTGTCACACAGACTAAGATGGACTCAGCTACTGCCTTGTTCATCCTTTCAAGATTGGCAAAATGGTCTTTAGTAAGAGTTTCAAGAATGGACTTGACCGTCATTTGAGAATAATCATTTGTGGATGAGGTTGTTGTAACATTAAGTAACGAGCCTAGTTTTTCATTTATCAACTTGAGTTGCCCTCTCGTGACAGGAGCTTCATCATCACTTTCAGTCCTGATGTTGAATGGACTGTAAGTGATTCCCGCAAAGTCATCATCATCCCCAAAAATCATATCAGGGTCATTGTAGCGAAAAAGGAAATAAGAGGTGTAGAATGAACTGCTGTGAAACCTGATGCTCCCGCCCCCACATCAGATGTGTTGACAGAAACAGGAGGCACAATAGATGTTGCTGGTGTAGTTGTTGAATCAGTGAAAATAGGTGGAGGTTGCGAAACACCTATGGAGACAGATGGGCATGGAGCAATAGAGATACGCGTGGAAATGGTGACAGTAGGAGATGGAACAGATACAATCTCAACAAAATCATTGAAAATTGGAACTGAGACAGAAATCTCATCTGTTACCTCAGGAGTAGTGGAAATAGGTTATGAAACCTCTAGTTGACAAGTTGTGGCAGTGTCTTCCATTTGAACAGGCTTCTCTACTTCAATGTGAATGTCTAAGTGAGATTGAGACCGCGAATGTTCGCTTTCACTGGGAGACGAAGATTTGGACTTGCGAGCTTTCTTCTTTAACTTTCGTTTCTTTGCTAGAGAGGGAACTGGGGAAGATGTGTCAACCGGTGACTTTCGTTTCTTGGATGGACCCTCTTTAGCAGTTTGTTTCTTATCCCCTTTCTTGCAACCCTTTTACCTTCCTTTCTTTGGTTTATCGGCTTCATCAATAATTGATTTCATCTCAAGCGTCAAAGGATGAAAGCCTAAAACGGGGAGTTTCCTGTAAGCTTCAAGAATTTTACTAGCTGTCGGAACATCGCAAAACATAGCCTCAGGACTTGACCAAACAAATGAATAATTGGAATTATCATAAAGAATAATGTTTGTGGTATGAAAGATGGAGAAGGCAGACATGAAAGATTCCTGCATTACTGGAATATTGTGCTTCTCGATTTCCCTCTGAACAATGATTGTCCATAATCGAGTACAAGAGATCTCGCTATGTCTCATAGTTTAATGTGTTCTTTGTACCACTTGAGCCCAAAGAACAGCTCCAAAATCAATGTTAATACTGTTGTAGAGTCCATACAAAATTGACATAAACAACTTGCTTACATAATCTGACCCAGTGACACGCTCCGAGAAACTTTTAAACAAGAGAGTGAAGAGCCCATTCCATAGCAGTGCCACATTGGGCTTCTTGAATTTTGAAATTGTAGTTAGGGTTTCTTTATACCCCATTTGATAGAACATCTCCATGATGGCAGCGATGGAGATGGAGTTAGGATCTACCAAATCAGCGGACTGAGCAAGCCCTAGTTTGGTGAGAGAAATCTAGAGGGAGATTGTATCGATTATTGAAACGGCTCCTGTAAATGCGTGATTTGATAGCTGTGACATCAGAAACGCATGTCAGGCGGTGGAAAAGAAGCGTCGGTTCAAATTTTCATGTGCCTATTTGAATTCTTATCCACAAAAGTACCGCTTTAATTTCTCCCCTTTCTTCTTTGAGCATGTATCACCATTCACACCGAAAACAAACTTTCGCTTTTAGGCAAACTTGGGTTGAACTGCGAAACTGAAAAGAAAGTAAGTGCCATGGACCAGTCTTTTGGAGAATCACAAGGATCTTCGTGCTAGATTCTACTAAAGATAAAGAAATAAATGAAGCATATGTGGGGGATTTTAGTGATGTCTATTTTAAGACACGAAACTGTGGATCCCGGGAAAAGATCTCTTCCTTTAAAGTCAAAAGAGACTAAGAAGTGTCTGTGTGGTTCCCTATTGAATTACAAACACATGTTTATTGAGACCAGTGAAAGGCATCTTTTCTTTAGGCTTTTTAGGTGGCTATTTCTTCAACCAAATTCCAAAACTTGATATAAGTACGAACATTCGGATGAAGTACTTTTGTGACCAATGTAGTCAATTGAATGAGTAGCTTTGAAATTCTTTAGTGACTTGGATAAAGATAGAAATCTCTAAAAAAATATGGATCTATTGGGTAGAAATGTCTTTGGTCTAGAATATTTCATTTAGATCTCGCAAAAGAAAAAGAGATTTCTTGGTACAAACCACGAAAATGGAGTTTCGTTAATTCCTTGGTGAAATGTCTAGAACATGTAATTGTTCACCGTCAATTCATAAAAGTGTGTTGAATTTTGGGTTTCACTCAGTTTGTGGTGTAAAAACTAAGATCATTAACATATAGATTGTGTAACCATAAACCTCAGTAGTAATTTCTGAGAGTCTCAAGGGTTACAATAAGGAAAGCGAAAGTGATGTAGAAAAGTAGGAGGTGGTTCCAAAGAAACGGATGTACCTCTACTATGCGAAAGTGACCAAGCAGACAACTCTTTACTCATTGGGAGAAGAGTAAGGTAGCTCATGACTTATGAGAATTCATAGCCTAATTGGGAAGAAACGATTGGTATTATCGATTCATTAAGGCTTCAACATAGAGTCGTTAAGGCTTTAGACAACATGCAACAGAATGCTTCTAAGGACACTTAGCTTGTTCATAGATAAAGAAATGTATACCTGTCTCATCATTCGTTTTGAAAGGTAAAGATTTTGCCTTCAAATCTGCGCAAATAAATAAAAATAAAAAAACATGAATAAAAATATTTTGAATTTTGAGCTTTTTCTGAACAAGAAATAAATAATAAAAATAAAAATAAATAAATAAATAAATAAATAAAATGATAAAATAAAAAAATATAAGAGAGAAAATAAAAATAGAAATATACATAATATACAAAAAGGATATAAAACTCTCTAAACCACGAACGAGCAGTAGACCACGAGATGAGTAGAGCATTCGCATGAAGACATAGGAAGAACCAGGGACACGAATTACTGCGAGCGTTTGCATCAATTCGCATGACAAAAGATGACAACGAATTACTGCGAGCGTTCACACCAATTCGCATGACCTTCTTTAAACCGAGATAGAGAAAGTACAACCAAAAACGAAAGTAACATTATGAACAAAAAAGAGGTTTTTGAACAGATTCTGCTTCTATCATTCCCAATCCTTGAAGTATTTGATTGAAGGTAGGTTCTGGTAAGGATTTCGTGAATATGTCAGCTAATTGAACAGCTGATCTAACAAAGTGTTTTTCAACATTGCCATCTTCCACATGATCCTTGATAAAGTGATACCTTAGTGAAATATGCTTCATTTTTTAGTGTTGCACTGGATTATGACATATGCGAATGACACTTTTGGAGTCATAGTACAAGGGGATTCATTTCATATTCAAACCATAGTCACGAAGTTGGCTTTGAATTCAAATGACTTGTGAAGTGCATGAGGCTACATCTATATACTCTGCTTCAGCATTTGAGAGGGATACACAAGTTTGCTTTTTCGACTGCCAACTTACGAGCTTGCCATCCAAGAATTGACATCATCCTGTATTACTTTTTCTATCCAAGCCACACCCTTCAAGATCAGCATCCAAAAATTCTTGTACAAAGAAACCAGAATTTGATGGATACCATATGCCCAACGATGAGGTTCATTTTAGGTACCTGAAAATATTCTTGAAGGCCACCATGTGAGGTTAGCGAGGATCTGCCTGGAACCTGGCACAATAACAAACAGAAAATATAATGTCTGGTCTACTAGCTATTAAATACATCAATGAACCTATCATTTGATGATAAAGGGTCATATCAGCAGCTGGTTTTTCCAGAGACGGTGTCAGTTTTGTTCCGAATGCCATTATAACCTTCGTTTTTGAGTCTCCCACCATTCCAAACTTAGCGAGCAAGGTCTTCGTGTATGCTTCCTGATTGATAAAAATACCTTCCTGGCTCTTTCTAATATTTAATCCAAGGAAAATGTTAATTGGACCCATTGAGCTCATCTCAAATTTTATTTCCATTAGCTTCCGGAATTCAGCCGTTAAGCTGGGGTTAGTTGATTTGAAGATATTGTCATCAACGTATATTTGTATAATCATTAAGTGGTCACCTTCTTTCTTGCGAAAGAAGGTTGGGTCAACCGAACCTTGTTTAAATTTAGACATTTTCAAGAAACGAGTTAAAGTTTCGTACCAGGCTCTTGGAGCTTGTTTCAGACCATAGACCGCTTTGTTCAAAATATAGAAATGGTTGGGATACTTCTTGTTTATAAACCCTGGTGGTTGTTCCACATAAACAGTCTCCTCTAGCTCCCCATTCAAAAATGTAACACCCACAGATTCGGGTTAGTCAATTTAGAGACAATAAGCGTCAAAAATAAATTTTTTGATATAAGATTATTTAGAATAAATAATCTTGAAAAAGTTATAGTATATGTCACAAGGGTTCCGTACATATAAAGAACGCTTGAATCCGAGTGATAACGAAAAAGTTATGACCTGTCGAAGTTTTACGGCAAAACCGGCACGACACCGAGAATCGTAAAAAGTGAATTTATGATAAAATACTTTCTAGCCTTAGAAATCTAAATGAAATTCGTAGTATATGTTAAACCAAGAGTGTGCATAAAAAGAACGTCCAAATCTGACTTCGTATGAGGAAGTTATGATTTTTCTAAGATGTAGCATAGCAATGCATAGCCTGAAATTCGAATTTTAGATCGGTCGATTATTAACCAAAAAAGTCTAAATGAGAATTGAATATCTCGTTAATAGGAGTTAACCGATAAAAAGAAAGTCTAAAACGGAGCTTGTATGCGAAAGATATGGACGAAACGTAGTCCCTACTCTTCGAGCGCGGCGAATTCGATACAGTTTTGTAAATCTGAGATAGAGTGAGAATTAGCTCAATAGATCTAAATGAAAGTTGTAGTAATCATAAATACCAATGTGTGGATATAAAGAACGTCGATAATAGAGCTCGTATGCGAAAGATATGGACGAAACTTAGTCCCTACTCTTCGAGAGCGATAAATTCGATACAGTTTTGCAAATCGGATATAGAATGAGAATTAGCCGACGAGGTCTAAATGAAAGTTGTAGTACTCGTAAATAAAAACGCGTGGATATAAAGAATGTATAAAACGGAGCTCGTACACGGAAGATACGGATAAAACTTAGGGCCTACTCTACGATAAAAGTCCTATAAATAAGAGATAAACTCTTCATATTTTCTTTACACCATAAACCTTTCTTTCTCTCTATAACTTCTCTCTAGACTCCATAAACCATCCTAAAGCCTAGGAAACTTCCCTAGCGCTAGAAAAAAGCCGTGGAGCACAAGAAGGCTCTGAGAAAAAGAGCTTTTTGTCTCAGAAGCTCTGCTCCAGCAGATCCCGGTTTTTAATAAAACCCGCTGTAAGTGCAATAAGCCTACCATACTTTAAATATAGCTTATATTTAAATATAATATCATTATTATGAACCTATAAATAAGATTTATTAGTAATTTAAAGTCGGTATACTGATTGATCTACTTACGGGGATGATATCTAGGCTGTGATTTAGTGAGGTGTTTAAAGTGGGATTTTCAAACAATATACTTCGTATACCAAACGGACCCTACCTCCGATATGATCCTACCTGGTTGTTCCTTACTTGATAGATCATGAAAGTAGACTTTGATTTAATGATGAATCTAGACTAATAATTAGTCGCAATAAAGATTAGACTAAAACTTAGCAATAATAATGCTAGGTTTCGTCGAAGGAAAATAAAATCATTAAAAGCGAAGTGCTGCCCAAGTTTGGAATCATCACTTTAACAAGTGAGTGCATAGTTACTTTCATCTTTCACATATATATGAAGTATTTTATATAAATTATGTGCTATGTGTGTATACTGTCTAAATACTTGTTGTCTATGTTGGATGAAACGTTTTATACATGTTTTAAATGATCTAAACTATATATGTATTTTATATCTACAAAATGTGTTTGGTAAAACATGGGTAGATTAGAGGTGAGATAAATGATGAGCGATGAAAGATGAGATCAATGATGAGTGATGATATATCAGTGATAAAATATGGTGCGAAGTGATGACCTAAGCGATGAGCCAAAACAATGAGCCAAAGCGATGAGCCAAAATGATGAGCCAAAGCGATGAGCCAAACGATGACCCAAGCGATGGCCCCATCATCTAGCAGAGTATGGATGACAACCACAGACTATTCTAGACAGTCTAGCGGAACATTAGTAGGCTCGCAACCTGTAAGTGTTGTGAACGATGTGTTCACCCAGTGTACTCTAAAAACCCATTGACAGGTATTACGAGTGGACTCTAGAAAATGATACTGTCAATAAACGAGATAAACCCTGGCGACTATGCAGACTTAGTGCTGATTCCTTAGGATACTCCTTAGGAATGAATGGACGAGGAGTAGCTGAATCTTAGGGTAGATCCTTAAGAGTAAAGAAGATAATGGGGATGGGTAATTGGGTTGATTGTTTGATGTTTAACATAATTATATTATTGTGGGTTAAAAACCCTATGTACTCACCAGGTTTCCTAACCTGACCCACTAAAGCTTATTTGTATCACAGGTTTCGATATGAAGCTACTTTACACTGAGGGATTTAAAAAAGATGCAGATCACTAGTGTAAATGAATGTAAGTTCTATTTATGCTTATGTTTCTATATTGACAATGACATCCCAAATGTTTTAAAATGCATAAAAATACATTGCGCTTTGTTTCGTATCACATTTCCTTCTTTATCAAGCTTGTTGCAAAACACCCATTTTAACCCAACAACTGATGCATCCATTGGAGTAGGAATCAGTCTCCAGACTTTGTTTTGTTCAAATTCATTGAACTCCTCCTGCATCTCTTGGACCCAATCTGAATGATCCAGAGCAATCTAAACATTTTTGGTTCGACTTTGGAGATGAATGAATTGAACATGCAATATTCTACTTTAGAGAGTAAAGCAGTTCGTTTTGCCTTTTGTTGTGCTCTTGTTAGAACTCCTGAAGACCATTCGCCAATAACCTGCATTTTTGGATGATTTCTTGTCCATTTAGTCAGAGGAGGATAATTAGGATCACACAAAGGATCTAATTCAACATTTACGTCCTCAAATTGTGACTGTATATCTGAGTCATCAAGCTGTACATCCAAGTCATCATTCATATTATATTTCTCCCCCTCGAATGATGCGAATGTTTCTTCTTTAGCTATTAGATTCTCCCCATGGAGTGGACTTTCTTGGCTATGTTGTGAAGTTGAGTGCTCCTCCTGAAAAGATGCGCTAGAGGATAATTCAAAATTCTCCCCCTGGAATGGGTCATTCGCACTTGGTTGCTATTTGTTCATAGCATTTGTTGCGTCATCAATTATCTTTTTCAATTCATCGACCTTGTTATCGGCCGCTTTGGATTCGGAAGAAATAGCCTTCTTAGGCTCATCGAATAGTAACATGAATTCTACGTAGAGATTGGCTTGTGGAATCGTATATGGGTCTGGTTTAGGAAAGTTCTCTTTTGATTTACTGTCATTCGCTTGAGTCCTCTTTAAGTAGTTGTCGTCGAACGTCACATAATAGGTTTCTTCTATTCCTTATGATCATTTGTTAAGAACCTTATATGCTTTAAAGGTCAGCGAATATCCCAAGAAGATACCTTCGTTAGCTTTCACATCGAATTTGTTCCTCTGTTCTTTAGAATTAAAGATGAAGCACCTGGAACCAAAAACATGGAAAAACTTTATGTTAGGCTTTCGTTTGTTTATGATTTCATAGGGAGTGACAGAAAATCGTTTATTGAGAATTGAATGGTTTTGGGTGAAATAAGTTGTGCCAATCGCATCAGCCTAGAAATATAGTGGTAGATTCGCAAAAGAGAGCATGGTTCGTGCCGCCTCACACAATGATCAGTTTTGCCTTTCAACAACACCATTATGTTGTGGAGTTTATGGAGCCGAAAAGTTATGAGAAACTCCTTTTGCAATAAAAAATTCTTCAAACTCTTGGTTATTTAATTCTAATCCATTGTCGCTGCGAATATTGCGAACCAGCTTTCGTAGTTGTAATTCAATTTTCTTGACGAAGTCTTTGAGTTTGGGAGTGGCTTCCGATTTCTGCTTAAGAAAATAAACCCAAGTGAAACGAAAAAAATCATCTATAATAACAAGAATATACTTATTACCACCAATACTTTCGATCACAGACGGACCACAAAGATCAATGTGCAAAAGTTTGAGTGGCTCAATGACTTTCGTATTCACTATTGTTTGATGGCTTTTCCTACTTTTCTTTCCCATTTTGCATGCAACAAAAAGATGATCCTTGTCGTACTTCAGGAGAGGAAGCCATCACACATAATAACCAAGGATAAGTTTGTTGATATCTTTGAAGCTAAGATGCAAAAGTCTTCAATACCATAACTAACTATCATCTGCTGGAGCTTTCGTTAGAAGGCAAATGGTTGGCTTCCCTCGTATTGGATTTAAGTTCAACGGACACATCTCACCTTTTTGTTCAGACTTTAGAAGGATTGTTTTGGATTTATTTTCTATGATCTCAGAACCTTCATCATCAAATGAAACTTTCGATCCTGTACCAACAACCAACCGCGAAACACTTATGAGATTGTGTTGCAGACCCTCGACATACGCAACTTTATGAATTGAGAATTCGCCATTTGTTATCAACCCATAACCTTTTATCTCTCCAAGAGAGTTATTCCTAAACTTCACTGTTCCACCATTCTTCACTTACCTTTACTCTCGCAATTCTTCCTTCCTTCCGGTCATGTGACGCGAACAACCACTGTCAATATACCATTCAGTGTCAAACTGTTCGTCACGAATTACTTGCAAAAGTTAAGCAGATTTAGGAACCCAAAGTTGTTTGGGTCCTTGTGAGCCTTTTACATAGACAAGAAAAGTAATTAAAAGATCAACCATATAGGTTCTTTTTATTTAAGTGGTGTTATCTTTCTTTGTGATTTTAAAAACCTTAATCCTTTTATCTTTTAAGTTAGTATCTTTTGAAGATGATGGATTTTGATTTTTGTTTTCTCTTTTCTCAATCCCTTTTTCACTTTTCTTTGTGTTAATTTTGGGCTTCTTGACTTGTGCATAATGATCCAAAACTTGCTTTCCATCTCTTTTAACATCTTGCCATGTCTTGTGAGGATGTGAAGCGTTTTTGGTTTGTGAGTAGTGAGGTTTTGGATTCTCCACAGGGCTTTTTGGTTTTGAAAGAATGGGTTTTTGAAAAACATTTTGTTTAGAATTATGTGGACTGCTATAACGACCCAAAAATCAAGGGTAAAAATTTCATTTTAATATAGCTAAAACATTGATATCATTTATTCCAAACATTTCAAATCATCATTAAGTCAAACATTTATCAGAGTTCATCCCAAAATCATTCATTTCGGAAATCATAGGTGTGTACACTGTGATCACTCCGAGCGCTTCGTTTCCAAATCGATGATACCTGAAGCCAAAATTGTAAACTGTAAGCACAAATCTTAGTGAGTCCCCAGAGCATACCCAACACACAATCCACATAACACATACCATATTAGCTATAAAAGCTACATATATCACAGAAGCCATGCATACATAAACCTGTAAGAATGCCATGGGCTACCCCACATGGTCTTTACCTAGGACTGCAATGGGCTACCCCACATGATCTTCACCTAGGACTGCCATGGGCTACCCCACATGGTCTTACATCCAATGCCACGGGCTCCCCCGGGGTCTTCCATGCAAGTATCGCAACGACAACTAGCATAACACATATCATATAATCACTAGCATGCCACTTAGCATATAGCTAACTATCGTACCACATATTTATACTACAGCTAGTGTACCACATAACATAAAATGGGCCGGCCTTGGTGCCTTAGACCCATTGGCATGGTGAGAAGACTCACCTCGAATGCAAAAGCTTCTTGAAGAAATCCTTAGCTGCTGCCCCACCAGCTACCCGGGCTGTCACTACCAATCAATATACCCAATTAGCAATTGGGTCTCGTACCATAATCCTTAATCCATGCATGGGGTAAAATGACCATTTTACCCATGCCCAATATGATCCAAAACTAAGGGCCCAAACCCAAACAAAAGCCCAACACTATAATGTCCATAAAACCATCAATGGCCCAATTTTCCAAATTGGGCCCAGATTTTTCCAATGGACCTTATACTGAAGCCCAGTACTTTCCTTAGTCAATAATCTTAACCCAAATGGCCCACGAAGGCCCATAGCAACCTAGTCTAAGAATTGGCCCAAACCGAGGCCCATAATGTGAAGTTCATTTCTATATTGGGCCACAAGGCATAACAGGCCCAACTATTCCATTATTGGCTCAAAGATGCATTTAGGCCCAACTATCAACAAATCAAGGCCTAAAACCATTAGGGCCCAAAGGTCCAAAGTGCACTAAGGCCCAAGTCCTTCTGAGAGCGTACGCCCAATATACCTCTTCTGTATGCTTAGCATACTGAGCAAATGGGCTGTACGCGCAACGTACTACATAGTACGCCTAGCGTACAAACAACTCATGCACAACATCCATTAAGTGCTTAATACTTGATCCAGTAAGTCCAAACCACAGATCTGAACTATACTTAACGTCTAAACCTATAAAGTCACTGACTTGGTGACTTTGCATGCCCCAAACAATCCCAAACTCCGAAAATGGCATTCTACTTCCATAAAAGTGACCCTAACTCAAGCATGAGCCCATTAAGACCATCAAGATGGCAATTTTCTGCCTTAGGGACTTATTGAACATTGAGAGTGGAAACTCAAAGCCTAAGAATCGGATTTCAACCATAAAGTTCCAACCTTGGGACCAAAATGATCTAACACCCACAATGGTAGATCTATATGAAAGATTTGACAAGTTGAGACTTTATAATTCCAAAAGCTTGCAAAGTTGATGAAGGTTCTAGATCTAGAAGCTTGACGCCAACCATAGGTTGATCACCAAGTTCCTTCTTCTTCAAGGTCCAACATAACAAGTCATAACCCAACTAGATCCACATGAGAAAGCCCCCAAGATCCAAAATTTATACTTTCTAGAGTTAGATCAATATGATTAGGGCTTGGATCCACAAGCTTCAAGCCAAGCAATGCTTCCTCAAGGAACTCCTTCTTCCACCATAAGCACAAAAACACACTAAATCACCAAAAAGCTCAAGAATCACTCGAGTTGGAGGCTAAGGGTCGATTTCTAGGGTTTAGACGGATGGAGGCTGAAGATAGTTGGGTTAGGTTATGAGATAAGGAGCTTAAATAGGGTCTAAGACCCTAAAATAGGGTTCTGATCTGACTGGATTACGCCCAAGGTACATATGGTACACCCAACGTACTCTGGGGAAAATTCGCGATCCTCGTGGTCAGTACGCCCAACGTACTCAAAAGTATGCCCAACGTACTGCCTTCTTCACTAGTACGCCCTACGTACTCCTTGTGTACGTCTAGCGTACTCGGCTAAGCCTGAAACTAGTAAACTTCCGAAGGCCATAACTTCTTCGTTATTAATCCGTTTTCGATGATCCTTATATCCACGGAGAGGTAACGAGAAGCCCTACACTTATATCAACTCATATCTTCCTAAATACCCTCCGAACAAAAATCCATTTTCCACAAAAACCTGAACTACCATTTTACCAAAATATCCTTAGGCTCCAAAACATGAACCGAACACCCAGATCACTTCTAATACATCACCTGCACCCAAAAAGGCTAGATCTTACCTTCCCAAGAGCCATAATCCTTATAATGACCGACCTTCAAGCCACCACGTCAGACTAGGAGTCAATTCGGAATAGAACATTACAACTCTCCCCCACTTAAATTAGATTTCGTCCTCGAAATCATGCATCACCATCCCCGACATACCAGACAACCTAAGAAACATCGCCACAAACTTGTGAATACCACAGCCCACTCAAGGAAACTGAAACCAATCCTCATAATGTTCTGTAACATGGAGATGAACAAATTCGTTGCAACCCGATCACACCTACCCCATCTGAAATCTGAAGTCTCGAGATGGTCTATCTCCCTGACAGACTGGCCACAACGAATCATCATCGGACTGATTTCCCAAGAAACCAGTCTAGATAGAATACTTCCCACTCGCAATACCTTGATGCTTCCTAAAGAACAATATCACCGACCAACCGCGACTACCGATTAACAAGAAATTCCGCATACAGACCCCAAATCATTGAAGTCACTCCTACTCCTCTTGCTGCCATATGGCTGCTTTCCTGGAGAACATCCGGGGACCTTCCTGGTCCCAACCTATCTGGCCACTATCTGGAACACCCCACACATACCTAATTGTTGAGCCACAAACACACTCAATAGTCCCCTGTGACCTCTGACAGACTACCTCGTCCAACCATAATTGCCCTATCTCCTTCAACCCATTGATCCATTCGATAAAGATAGGCTGACAACCCATTGCCACCGAACCCAATACCAAAAAGGTGTGTACTACCAGAATAGATGTATACTTACATCATACCTGGCCTCCGTCGACCCACAGTTTCCTAATTCCGACATGTCATGGCTCTATTACGGATAGGGCCACCCGAGACACATCACAATGGCTTAAAATACCATCAAACCAATTCGTTCACCACCCTAGAATTCTGTTGTCGATGCCCTTGGCATATAGATTCCCTACATCCCAATTTAATCAAACAAAATCCAGCACGAACTCCGATTCGGGTTCCCATCCAGATCAAAATTGTCACACCAGTCCTATCCAAAGATCCTCGAATCGACATTTGCATAATGTACCATGACTTCCTGTCATCCTTTACTCGACTGATTAATAAATACCCTTAGCCGATTCCCTGATACTTCCAGTCTCGCACCCGGTCCAGCTACCAGGTTCTTATGAGATCCGATAACAGGGCTACCCAGCTGTAGCCCTACATAAACATGCATTATTCGACCATAAAATCCAGCATCACAAGGTCCAACCCTTAGCTCAACACTCTCTACCGGTTCCATCCTAAATTCCTATAACCATCCAGGGTTGCCCCCGAATAATTGATCGTTCAATCACCTCTGGTCCTGATCCTAACTAAGCTTTAGCTCCCCCACAACTGTATGAACTAGCCTGCCCTAGTCCAAATCACCTGGAAGAATCCATGAACGCTACGGCACCCCCGCAATCTTACAACACTCTCTACTTCTAGTGAATGCTACTGTTCCCCCACAGTCTTACAACACTTCCCACACTATCTGACCAATAGTGAATGTTACGGCTCCCCCGTAGTCAACACATTCCACACTACCTGATTGCTAGTGAATGCTACGGCTCCCCCGTAGTCTTACAACACTTTCCATACTATCGGTCTGGTAGTGAATGCTATGGTTCACCCATAGTCTTACAACACTTTTACCCTCACATTATCACTGATCATATCCCTATTTCTCATCTATCAATCCAAACACATCTCAACATTGAGCCCCCACGTGGTCTATCCTCCCAACTGAACTCAAACACTGACTGGAACTCTACCTGATTCCCTCCCCTAAAGCCTGCTATATGACATCAGACGACATGATCCAAATGTTTAGGAGTTTCCTGAACTCCCATCCACGACATCCTCTATTTAGTCAGCCCCTAAGGCCGAATTTCCTCCCCCAAAGGGGAATTTGAGACGTATCCTCGTCTTACACTCGCTTTTATCCTGGATACCTGGACGGTTCTCCCCCACTTAGATTCAACTAAGTCCACTCGGCACATGAGAATTGAAGGATTCCTAATCCTTAATACGTTACAATGTTCACCTTGCTGATGACAGGTGCTTGCCAAAGCTAGAACACCATGAATAACCCTACACAAACAACATACTACCTGAAATTCAACTAACACTTCTTGTATCCCAACTACATCAATGACTTCAAACGCTTAAAAGTGACATCACGCTCAGATCTCGGAGTCCATCGAACGGATAGTCCAACCAAAACCTCAACGATAACTTTCTCTTTCCCCGACAATCCCGATGGCTCCTCCAAAAGCATAATTACTAAGGCTAATGAAAACTAGCCATACTCCCTTGTTCAAGCCCTTGAACAAACCCCGAGAATGTCTGGAGCAGGTACACTCACTGATCCTCCCTGCTCGCCAGACATTCGACCTCCTTGTCATCCACACAACGAAAAAGTAACGGGCTTTCTCTCTATGGCCAATCCCTGATGATGTGGCCAAACCTGCTACACCTGTAGCGACCTGGATCGCTGGACAGATTCTGATAATGACATCAGAGCAATCACGGTACACACAGAATTCACTTCGCAAGATACATCCGCCCGAAGATCTCTCAAAGATTCAATGACATGTCGAATGGCATCTGCCAACCCTTTCTAACCCAGACAATAGCAGACAACCAACCTGAGATACAACTCATTATAATTCCCCAAGCGTTACAAATACCTGGTATCCACCTAAAATGGCCGAATATAGCATATCCACGAACATCTGAAGGGTTCCTGGCCACCTCCTCTTGTGGTACGCCAACCACCCTGAGAACATAATGTATCACCTCCTTTAGATCACAATGACAATCCAAACCCTTGGAACAAAACTTCATCTCGCAGTTTTTGCAAGCGTTGCACTGGATCTGACCCTGCTGGTCTCTTAAATGCTGATCCAAAATCTTGGGTCTCCGTTCGAGACCCTCCAATAAATTCGCCTAACCTGAACCTCTCTCATGAGGTACTTCTAATCAATCTTCTACCCTCGACTCTGAGATTCATATCATTTAGTGTCTCGCAACCTAACACACTCACCAGCTCAGTCGCCACGACTATACTACAATAGCTGGAGAAATCTCTGCTCTAAACCGGGCTAAAACTATCCCTGTGACTTGGTCTCCAAATCCGAATGTGAAATAGATCGTATAGTCAACCCTTGCCACCTGATACAAAAGATCATATGCGAACTTAAAATCCTGGCAGTCCTTCCACTAACTGGCTCACCACCGGAGCTGGGACCAGACCCTGTCCCATCCCTGCGCGGTCATCCTCATTCTATAAAGCAGCTAATCCTACGATCAAGGCATAACCAATAATTCTCCTTCCCATAAGCTTCTCAGATTCTCCAAGACTCTCACCGATTCGAGTATGGATCCTGTGCTTTCAGTAATATGAGCCCAATACTACCTTCCACACCTATCCATGCTTTCCTTAGCAATCCTCCTAAATCCTCTAAGTCGCTTACTCCACCGGTACACTAAATTTCTGGTAAACAGCAAGACAATCTCTACCGTAGCACCTCCTAGGCTCCCCCTAGGTTCCCAACTTCACCGAACTGCCCCACTAATCTCACTAGAGCATATCCTAGGCTTTCCAAGGTTTCCATCCTCACTCTGCCATTAGCTACTGAGGACTCCTCATGATGCCAACCATCCACCTCCTGGATATCGTCATATCCACTTAGTAGCCGACTCTCATCACCCAACAGTTCCACAAAGCACAAAGCAAGCAGCATTCAGGTAATCGGTAAATCTAACCAGCATACACTAGACAAGTCAGTCTATCCTCACATCCAATCCACAAGCAGGTAATACCTGTCACTAATGTCATCCTAGGCTCTCCCTAGGGTAGTCTCCAACCTGTGAAGCTATCATCAGACATTCAGTCCATGAACCACAACCTATGCTGTCCACATCCATGCATCCTCGCTGTCGGCTATCTTTATGAATGTAAATTGTACACAGAACAGGAAACGAGTCCTAACCGTATACAATTTTAAAAATACACTTAACAGCTATGAATACCAATTATCATTCTAATTCCAGCATGACATCCAATATCCTCATGGCTACAAGCACCACATATCATGCCAACCTAATGCTAACTACTCAGCACTAGCATGCAAGTCTACCAGCTCATACAACATATAAAGGCATCTCTCCTAGTCCTAACTAGCATGTAATTCTCAGATTCATAAATGAAATCGTAAAAATAACAATTGTGGGTATCTTGGGAAACTTACTTGAGCTCGGTTGATTGCATGCACCACACCATTTCTTGTCTTAGCAAACCTTTTCCTTCAAACATTTTCTTCTGAAAAATTTGAAAGCTTTACAGCTCCTCAGTTTGAGTCCAGACACACCCGAAGGTATCTCCGAATCCCTCAAACCAAGGCTTTGATACCAACTTGTAAGACCCAAAAATCAAGGGTAAAAATTTCATTTTTAATATAGCTAAAAAATTGATACCATTTATTCCAAACATTTCAAATCAACATTAATTAAAACATTTAACAGAGTTCATCCCAAAATCATTCATTGCAAAAATCATAGGTGTGTGCACTACGATCACTCCGAGCTCTTCATTTCCAAATCAATGATACCTGAAGCCAAAACTGTAAACCATAAGCATAAAGCTTAGTGAGTCCCTCAGAGCATACCTTACACATAATCTGTTGGATTAATGCCTGAGTCCATAACTATAATTCGTAAGACTTGACCCGAACCGGCATCATCCATTTGGGTTGCATGGCATCGAGACATTTGGATTGACAAGATGAGGAAAAAGGATACTAGTGATTTATATTTATATATTATAAGTTCTAATATATTAATATATAATCACATTATTTAATTATTATTGATCAAGAATTAATTTATAATTAATTAAGTGATCAAAAAGGGATTAAACAATTGAGACTATGATTACGACATCCCTTTTCATAGTTCTGAAATTGTTTAGACACACCTATGAGCTATCTAAGATAAGTTTTATGATTTTGATAAAGTCTTATCAAAGCAATCAAGTATCAGAAATCTGAATTTTGGTAAGAAAGTCAATAGTTGATTTCTGAGTACATGTCAAAGCTAGTGGGAGCATAAGTGTTATGCTAATAATCATCATCTCAACGGGAGCATGATAATTGTGATAAGTATTGCAAGTTAGCGATGTTAATTATAGAAAACAAAAGTTTCAATTCGTGAAGTTGTAAGGGTTGAAAAATTTGTTTTGCTATAATTAAGGGAGAGGGAATTATACTTCATTTCAATTCTAAAAAGCTAAGATTGAGTTTATAATAATTCTAAAGAGCTTATATTGAGGTTTTAATCACCTTTACTCAAGAATATATATATATATATATATATATATATATATATATATATATATATATATATAAATTTTATGTTGGTTTGGTTCAACTTAAGAATATTCTATATATTGCGTTCTCAAAATTCGATTATGATTACGACATCCCTTTTCATAGTCAAATTTTGAGAATATGGAAAACAAAAAATTATTATGGCAAAAGACTTGTCTAGAACCATGTCTTTATGTGAAAAATCATGAATCGTGTCCCATTTACTTTGGGTACAAGATCGATTACATGTGCTATAATATTTATCCTTTTTGAATTTTCCAAATGCCTTGGGGCATTAAGGAGGAAAATGTATAGAATTGTATATGAATAAAGTGATTAAGCAATTGTCGAGGACAATCTAAATTTTACCAAAGTTTGGTTGCTCAAGGATAGTTGGAAGTATACTGTTAATATTGGAAGGACCATACTGACATAGTCTGAAAAGAGGCAACTCTTGCTCAGAAGTGGTAGTCAAAATGGGAATATAGAGTTGTCTTCATAGGTGGAAGCAATCTGTGTAAGGTTAAAGAAACTTAATGCAAGAAGCATGTTCAAAGCAATGCGCTTTGAATTTGAGACATCGTTTCCATGGAATTGCTCTCCATTGGAATACTCTGTAATGATTGTTGCCAAGTCTTTGTGGCTTTGTGCATAATCATTACAAAAGGAACAATGCATTTAAGTTTAAAGTCTTACAAGATTTTGATTTTCGGAGTGTGATATTAGAATCATTGAAAGTTTGGTCAATTGATTTATTTCACAAAGTAAGGATCATAGATAAACATAGAGTGCATACTTGGTGTATGGCAAAGCTATTGTTTAGAAAAACATAGTGTACATGCTTGGAGCATGGGACAACTAGTGTTTTTAATTCAGGTATAAAGTTGATAAAACCGAAACAATGAATAATGAGTAATCAGTATGGTGATAAATAAAAGTGGTCTATTTATATTCATAGGGTTTGATACCATATTTGATTCATTTGTTCTTGTGTTTCACTTTGCATGTTTTGACTTCCATAATAACTAGGTTATTCTTCCGGAATGACTAAGTTATTAAAACCATCCACAGTCGGTCATATGTTGGAAGTAGATATGAATCAAGAATGTCATGGGTTGGCTTGTAGAGGTCCAAGTCGGTGGAAAAAGTTCTGCTACAACACTCATGAGTGCTCATAAGTTCTGAGTACTGGATTCAACCCGCGCTCATTTGAATCACTTCATGGATTTTATCACAAGTGATCATGAGACGATAATATCTTATATTCTTCAAATCTATAGATATGAGTTGTTACTATGAGTTGGATGTACATTGATTGCACGAAAACACATTTGGTAACTCAATGTTATAAAACGTGCCTTTTTGTATGATTCAACAAGTAGTAGAACAAGCCATATGAGTCGAAGTTTATCCATTCCTTTTACCTTCGGGATGAAAGTGATATCTGTGGGCCCCTCGATGATTTAGTGATGACACATGTGAGTGCTTGGCTAAGCCAGGACTGATATGATTTGTTCAATCAGTCAGTCATCATAAATCGGAAATCAGGAAACAACAAATGGACATAGAGAATGATTATAAACCATGTCTTAGTATATTTGATATCTAGAATGGAGGAATATTTGATCCCTTATCTAATGGACAAGTCATTGATAAAGGTTAGAGTTCATCGGCAAGGTTAGAGTTCGACAGAAGCTTTTGAGAGCTACGATTGCTAGTCGGGGTTTGAAGTCATACTCAATAATAGTTTTAGACTTATCCAAGTGGGATACTGTTGGATTACTGTCTAAGTCCATAACTATAATTGGTAATACTTGACCCGACCCGGTATCGTCCGTTTGGGTTGCATGGCATCGGGACATTTGGATTGACAAGATGAGGAAAAAGGATACTAGTGATTTATATTAATATATTATAAGTTCTAATATATTAATATATAATCATATTATTTAATTAGTATTGATCAAGAATTAATTTATAATTAATTAAGTGATCAAAAAGGGACTAATTAAATATGGACTCTTAGATATATATGTGTGATGGGCCAAGTTCATTTAGGTTGGGCTAAGCTTTCATGGGTAGTTCATGGAGTGTTTAACCCATGGATCATATGAAATGAAAGGTCATGGGTATTAGGGTTTAACCCTAAACTCCACACTATATAAAGAAGTCCTTGGTTGGTGAAATTGGCACTAGTGTGTGTATACAAAAGGGTATGGCCGATTTCACTAGAAAAAACCAAAGTATCCTTATTCTCAAGGTTATTCCAAGTGTTCATGGTGTTGTGTGAACCATTTGAGGTGTCACACTTGGGGCACTAGGCACTCAAGCTTCACGAAGACAAGTTACATAAAAAATGTATGTATTCTATATATTTTATTATCCAAGTATATGATATTTGTATGCTAGTATAGGGTAATATCTTGGAAACTTCATATTTACATGTATAATAGAGAAAACATAGATCCAAGGTATTTAGGGTTGTATGTGCACCATAGGATGTTGTAGTATACTAAAACCCAACATAATCCACATAACACATACCGTATTAGCTATAAAAGCTACATATATCACATAAGCCATGCATACATAAACCTGTAAGAATGCCATGGGCTACCCGACATGGTCTTTACCTAGGACTTCCATGGGCTACCCTACATGGTCTTACATCCAATGCCATGGGCAACCCCACATGGTATTCACCTAGCACTGCAATGGGTTACCCCACATGGTCTTACATCCAATGCCACGAGCTCCCCCGGGGTCTTCCATGCAAGTATCGCAACGACGACTAGCATAACACATATCATATAATCACTAGCATGCCACTTAGCATATAGCTAACTATCGTACCACATATTTATACTACAGCTAGTGTACCACATAACATAAAATGGGCCGGCCTTGGTGCCTTAGACCCATTGGCATGGTGAGAAGACTCACCTCGAACGCAGAAGTTTCTTGAAGAAATCCTTAGCTGCTGCCCCACCAACTACCCGAGTTGTCAGTACCAATCAATATACCCAATTAGCAATTGGGTCTCGTACCATAATCCTTAATCCATGCATGGGGTAAAATGACCATTTTACCCCTGCCCAATATGATCCAAAACTAAGGGCCCAAACCCAAAACAAAAGCCCAACATTTATAATGTCCATAAAACCATCAATGGCCCAATTTTCCAAATTGGGCCCAGACATTTCCAATGTACCTTATTTTAAAGCCCAGTACTTTCCTTAGTCAATAATCCTAACCCAAATGGCCCAAGAAGGCCCACAACAATGTAGTCCAAGAATTGGGCCAATCCGAGGCCCATAATGCGAAGTTCATTTCTATATTGGGCCACAAGGCCTAACAGGCCCAACTATTCCATTATTGGCTCAAAGATGCATTTAGGCCCAACTATCAACAAATCAAGGCCTAAAACCATTAGGGCCCAAAGGTCCAAAGTGCACTAAGGCCCAAGTCCTTCTGAGAGCGTACGCCCAGTGTACCTATCATGTAGGCTTAGCGTACTGAGCAATTGGACTGTACATGCAACGTACTACATAGTACGCTCAGTGTAAAAATAGCTCATGCACAACATCCATTAAGTGCTTAATACGCGATCCAATAAGTCCAAATCATACATCTGAACTATACTTAACGTCTAAATCCATAAAGTCACTGACTTGGTGACTTTGCATACCCCAAACAAACCCAAACTCCAAAAATGGCTTTCTACTTCCATAAAAGTGACACTAACTCAAGCATGAACTCATTAAGACTATCAGGATGACAACTTTCTGCCTTAGGGAGTTATTTAACACTGAGAGTGGCAACTCAAAGCCTAAGAATCGGATTTCAACCATAAAGTTCCATCCTTAGGACCAAAATGATCTAACACCCACAATAGTAGATCTACATGAAAGAGTTGACAAGCTTGAGAATTTATACCTCTAAAAGCTTGCAAAGTTGATGAAGGTTCTAGATCTAGAAGCTTGGCTCCAACCATAGCTTGATCACCAAGTTCCTTCTTCTTCAAGGTCCAACATAACAAGTCATAACCCAACTAGATCCACATGAGAAATCTACCAAGATCCAAAATTTATACTTTCTAGAGTTAGATCAATATGATTAGGGCTTGGATCCACAAGCTTCAAGCCAAGCAATGCTTCCTCAAGGAATTCCTTCTTCCACCATAAGCACAAAAACACACTAAATCACCAAAAAGTTCAAGAATCACTCGAGTGGAGGCTAAGGGTCGATTTCTAGGGTTTAGAGGGATGGAGGCTGAAGATATTAGGGTTAGCTTATGAGATAAGGAGCTTAAATAGGGTCCAAGACCCTAAAATAGGGTTCTGATCTGACTGGAGTACGCCCAACGTAAATATGGTATGCCCAGTGTACTCCTAGGAACATTCGCGATCCTCCTGGTCAGTATGCCCAACGTACTCAAAAGTTTGCCCAACGTACTTCCTTCATCACTAGTATGCCTAGCGTACTGCCTTCTTCACTAGTACGCCCTACGTACTCCTTGTGTACGCCCAACGTACTTGGCTAAGCCTGAAACTACTATACTTCTGAAGGCCATAACTTCTTCGTTATAAATCCGTTTTCTACGATCCTTATATCCACGCAGAGGTAACGAGAAGCCCTACACTTGCATAAAATCATATCTTCCTAAATACCTTCCAAACAAAAATCCATTTTCCACAAAAACCCAAACTGCCATTTTACCGAAATACCCCTAGGCTCCAAAACACGAACCGAACACCCGGATCACTTCTAATACATCACCTGCACCCAAAAGGGTTAGGTATTACCTTCCAAGAGCCATAATCCTTATAATGACTGACCTTCGAGCCACCACCTCAGAGTAGGAGTCAATTCGGAACAGAGCGTTACAACTGCGAAACTGATTTTGCAAAAAAGTTCTTTGGATTTGCTTTTGGTACTACTTTCACATTTTGATTGAGAGGTTTCTCAATGTGAACAAAGTTGGGATTTATGGATTTCTAGAACGGTTTTCTTTCCCTAAGATTTTTGTTGTATCTGGCGTTCCTTTGTCGTTTCTGCGCTGCGAACTATTCTGAAGATTTGTGAACGTTAACTTTCGTTCTTGGCTTTCTCACTGGAGTTTCATGTTGCACAGATGATGTGTAGCTAGGAATGTTTTTAGTTCCACTGGGACTTCCTTTCTCGTAGCCGAAATTGACCTTGTTCAAAGGTTCTGCCACATATCTTCCTTTTACTCTCCAGGAGGTCTTTTCTGAGAGACCATTAGTTTCATCAGCATTGTCAATTGGAGTTGACCAAAAATGTTCACCACATCCATCTTCATTGTCTTTGTCAACTATGGACATTAGTTCGACTGTTTGATCCTTATTTGCCCCATTGATTTTGAAAACCTGGTTAGGGATAGTTTGGACCTTTGGAAAAACAGTCGCAATTTCTTTTAGAACGTTTGGATTATTTTCAGAAAGACGTGCAAATTCAATGGAGTTTTCAGAAATTAGGACTTTCGCAACACAAGGTTCGTTTTTAAGAATCTCTGAGCAATCAACCTAATCCTATACAAATATTTCGCTTATATTAGTGTCATCATCAAATTCAGATGTGTTATCAACGTTAAGTTTGTTAACTGAACTCAACTTTGTACTCAATGAGTCAAACTTCTAGACAATATCAGATTTAATTTGTTTTTTTATCATTTTCGTCCAAAAGTTGTTTTAGCATGTTCTTGTGGTCTTTGGACTTAATAAAGGACACAATTTTGTCCAATCCAATCCTGTAAGCTTCTGAAGTTTCATCAAATGAGATGATTGATTCGCACTTATAATAGTCAGCATCAACTTCGTCTTCCTTTAATTCAAGGAATGGGAAAATCATCTTATGAAGTTTTTGACATATCTCACAATCAGGATGCAATTGAGTAATATTATGATAAAGCCTTTTTGCAATTAAACAAATAATATTATGTTGTTTCAAAAGCATTAAATTGTCTCGTTACAAATAAATTAATTAATTCCTAGACTTGGCTAAATTGGACTCAATGTTCTCAATCCAAATGCGTCTCTCCACACTCTTTGACAAGACCCTACTAATTTGATCGGTTAGGTTAGAACTTGTCAAGCGTGTTTGTTTTAAACTGTTACTGATACTTGAAAATGTGAATTTTAATTCATTTAGTTCAGTTTCGTATCGTGACAGAGGAATATTGAGTGATTCAAGAATAATGTGTACCTTGTTGATTATTTGATCACATTCACTGATTTGTTCAAAAACTGGTTTTGCAGCGAGGAAGTTATCACTCCCATGTCCACTATTAGTGGCATATCCTTGCATCTTTGACACGTCACTTGTCACTATGAGATATCTTCCTCCAGAGTGCAATTCCTCCTCCTTCACAATGAAGCTTCTCCCATGAGTTGGCCTTTGAACCTCCTCATTTTCTGAGTTTGTGGACTAGACTTCCACCCTGCCAAATTCATCATCGGCTGCCTTTTCCTGCACAATCAAAGCAGACATAGAATTATTAGAGTTCTTTTACTTCTTTACCTCCTCAAGCTTTCGGAGATGGTAGGCTTCATCATCTCCTCCTTCCTTCTTTTCATTCAGTCTTCACAACATACACTCTTTGGCGAAGTGATTTTTGTCATGACAGTAGATACAATCATAGCCAGAATCACCAGTCCGCTTCTTCTCCTTCTTTTCCTCTTCCTTTTGTGAACCATTCACATTTTCCTCTTTCACATTCTCAAAGCTGTAGCTTCCCTGTCAGTTTCAATTATTGTTAGAGGGAAACTTCTTCTTTGCGAATCGCCTTGGGTTTGACACCATTAATGCAAACTCTTCATTCGTAAGATCACAATCAGAAAGATCAAATTTTGATTCATCTTCTGCTACTTTCTTGCACTTCGCAACGAGTGCTAGAGATCCCAAAACAGACAAAACCTTCACTTTGTTTGTCACCTCATTCTCATGTGACTTCAAGATTCCAACTAGCTTTTCCAAAGAATAATTCTTGAAGTGCTCGTGTTCCTTGACTGTAAACACCACCGCCTTGTACTCTGATTTGATCGCATTCGTGAATGTGACCTTTTGTTTAATAGCTTCACATCCAATGCCATGTTTCATCATCCTGCTTAAAAGATGATTGTAACGATTGAAAGTTTCACTTAAACTCTCTTCAGGATTTTGTGTAAATACACCAAAATTTTAAAGCATCAGTGTTTGTGTTGAGTGCTCAAGATCTGCATCTGGATTAGAGTTCCTTAAGCCAGTCCCAGATGGGTTTGGCTGTGTCACATGAACTAACTAGACGAAAAATGTCAGTCTGCAAGGCAAATCGAATGATTCTCATTGCCTTAACATTGCTAATCAGTTTTTCCTTCTCATCTTAAGGAATGTCCTTAATATCAAGAAGGAGTTTGTTGTAGTCAGTTTGAGTTTTGATAACTCTTATGCTTCTAGTGTGAACAAATGGTCCAATAGTGATTGCCTCCCATATCGAACATCCGTTGTGTTCTAGGCCAATAACGTAATATTCAAAATGAAGCACCCAAACTTCATATTCGTTAGGAAAAAGAATTAGAATCCTAGTTGTCGATCCAATGCTGCTCGAAAGATTTATGGAGTTGATGTGAGAATCGTCGTGTTGCATGATGGTATAACCTTTTGAAACCTATTAAGAATCAGATGTGTAAACTGAATTAATTTTAGGATAAATATTAGAATCACAAAATAGCATCAAGAATATAGTGATGACGGCTGAACCAGATTCAATGTCAACGGAAACCCTAAAAACTTTATAAACTGAAGAGATGTGTGTAGATTACACAGTCTCCTGCTCTGATACCAATTGTTGGGATAATAATCCTTGAAATATTGATTAGATTCTAAACAAGTTGCAAACAAGAACAAGGACAATGATTCAAAATATGCTGAATGATTATATTCCACAGCCTCAGAAGAAGTCGATTAAGAATTGCTACTGTAGAGACGTGATTAGGGTTACAAGAATAATTGCCAAATAATCTATGGGTGGACAAGCCCAAGCCTGTTTACATAAATGGACTAACAAAAACGTACAATGATGCAACATAATATTCCTAACACATTGGAAGTCTTAATGATGGATTTCAAACTCACTTTGTTGCTAACATTCAAAATGAGTGTCACTTCTCGGAATTCATATCAATGATTGAACCTAAATCCATCAAAGAAGCTATAGAACATTTAGATTAGATTACATCAATGCAAGAAGAATTAGTAGAGTTCGATAGAAATTAAGTATGGACTCATGTACCTCCTCCTCGGTATCAGCCAATTATTGGGACTTGATGGGTTTTTAAAAATAAGCTCGACAATGCAGGAGTCATTATAAGAAACAAAGCGATATTAGTGTTTGAAGGATTTACACGGATCGAAGGTCTTGATTATGATGAGACTTTTTCACATGTTGCCTGTCGTGAAGCTATTTGAATCTTTCTCGCTTATGCTACTTACAAGTCCATCAAGGTATACTAAATGCATGTAAAAAGTGCATTCCCCAATGGTAAACTTCATAGTGAAGTCTATCTTCATCAGCCTCTAGGGTTTGTGAATCTATCCTATCCAAATTATTATTACAAACTCCAAAAAGTGGTGTATGGCCTTAAGAAAGCCCCCCGTGCATGGTACAAGACACTCGCCTGTTTTCTAAAATGTTATGGTTTTCATAGAGGAATTCTTGATCCTACATTGTTCCAAAGATCAAATGAGAAGAATCTCATGTTAGTTCAATTATATGTTGAAGAAATCATATTTGGGTCAGCTAATCCAACGATGGTTGCTGACTTCGTTAAGCTGATCGTTAGCTGATTCTGAATGCATATGAATCGTGAGTTAAGTTTCATTCTGGGGCTACAAGTCAAACAAACCAATACAAGAATATTTATTCACAACGAGAAATAAATTTAAGAACTTCTGAAGAAAAACTCAATGGATACATGAGCCTCTACAAAGGTTCCTATGGGTTTCAGAAAAAAGATCTTATCGAACCCGTCTGGTGAAGCTGTTAATTAGAAGAAGTATAAGGGAATGATTGGATCGATACTATACCTCGCTGAAAGTCGTCCTGACATCATGTTCTCTACAATTTCTATGTGTTAGATTTTAGGTAAATCCAAAGATGTCTCATCTTTTAGCAGTTAAGCAAATATTCTAATATCTCAAATGGATAAAGAGCCTCTGAATTTGGTATCCAACCAATGAAAGCTTCTTACTGCAAGCCTATTCAGAATCATATTATGGGGGACTTCAACTTGATAGGAAAAAGCACATCTGGTGGTTTTCAAATTTAAGGTGGAAGAATGGTTAGCTGGTCATCCATAAAGCTGAACTACTTAGCACTTTCAATGGCCGAAGCAGAATACATTGCTATTGCAAGCTGCACCTCTCAAGTTCGATGGATGAAATCTCAGTTTTTAGATTATGGTTATCGATTAAAACAAATTTCGATCTATTATGATTCTCAAAGTGATATATCTATCTCCCACAATCTGATTAGGCACTCAATGAACAAACACATTCATATTCATAACCATTGCATTAAAGATCATGTTTTAATGGTAAGATTGAGCTTATGTTTGTTCCATATGACGTTGAAACTGCTGATGTCTTTAATAAGGCATTAGACGAAACTAAATTCAATAGTTTCCTAAATAAAATGGGAATGATGATTCGTGATCCTCAACTCTTCCAAGAAGTTTGCACTCTCTAATGGTAACATCTAAAATCCAATAACTCCTAGACAAACATTTTTTAACTTCTGAATTGTTTCTTCTCGGAAAACAAAGGATCATTATATGTCTTTTTGTCTAACTCTTCTTCTAGTCTAAAGTTCTTTCACGTTGTTTGCTTATTTAATATTAAGTCCAAATGTCGTTCTCAGAAATACTGAAAATGCTTTTACATAGGAGTATTTCACATTCCAAAATTACATGATAAATCTACCTTGAAATTCAAATCTGAGCAGGTAATGTGATACTTTTACTATTCTCTTTCTGAGCTCTATTCATTTAACTCTCAAAACTTTCCAAATCAAAGTTTTTCAAAACTTGACCTCTAAGATCTTTTATTTCTACATCTGATATTCCTTCATAGATTGTGCCATCTCCAGATACTATATCAAGTATTAATTTTCCGTCAACCTTGTTTCAGAAGTTTCTTAAGTCTTTCAATCTCGGAACCTGGCCATTCTGACATCCTTTTCAATAAATAATTTTAAGGTTATCATTTAATGAGTTCTTTCCGAAATGTATCTTAAAATTATTTAAATGGTAATTTCCATTATGATTATCCTTTTAATTCCCAATAATTTTAATTATCACTAAGTGTTTTTTTAGACGAATCGACATTTACCCTATTTGTGCAAACAAAGGTCTTATCTCGTGGTCTTAAACCCTCACATAGGGAGGTCTTTTAGACTTATGCATTTAATGCTACCTATTTCCAAAATCGGGTGTCATCATTCTTATTCTTCGACCAAATCCGGAAACAGTCAACTGTAAAAGAATTTTGAAATCTTAACATTCCCAATTTTCTCACTTTGGCTATCTCTTTCTTAGAACTTTCATCTGTACACTTTGTTCTTTATTGTTCTTAAAGATCTCACAAAAATGTTGTCCCAAACATCCAAACCTGCAACTAAGAAGAAGTCATCGAACGGATCTTCTTCATCCTCTTTGACTAAGCCCATTTTAAGGGAAACAACTCAACTTTTCTCTTATGGTCCCATGGATTATGAAGAGTATGTAAGGGTTATGATCTATTACATCTCCAGACACCCCCATTTATGTTCCTTTCACTAAAATCCCAAAACACTAACTTCCCTCTTAGGTTACTACATAACGCCTTTGAACAAGTCAAGTTTGAAGATAGAGTCCTTGAATACAAGACCACTGATGATCATATTGTCCATGTTCATAAGGAAAACTTCCTTTGTACCATTGGAGTTGTAGAAAATCTTCAAGTATTTCAAGTGGTGGAACCCTCTCATGAAGAATTTCAAGCCTTTCTTTTTCAAATCAGGTATAAATGTGAATTCAAGGCAAAGGAGTTCAAGAAACCGGCCCTTCCCAGAATTTTGGATAGTGTTGATGCACATGATACAAAGGATTGTCTGGCAAGCATGAAAACACATACACCATGAGAAAGGATTGGCTCAACGTCGTCTACACCAGCTTTATCGGCTCATCTAATGTCGTTGAACTACCGGAAGTGTTATGGCAAGACTTCTGAAAGTTCATTAAAAGAAAGAAGGCAAACAAGATTCTAGGTCTGGAGTTTAGGGCTCTAATACTACAACAGATCTACCTCGAACAAAATGAAGCAATTCTGCTGAATTTGGACATCCGTAGGGTGTTATGTAGCTTTAAAGCTATTAAATCATACATGTTCCCTAATCAAGCTCCATTCAGAGCTATTAGATGTCTTCTTTAACATATGTTGAACATTATTCCTTTCGATTCTCTTCATTTAAAACATCATCTGGAGACTTCGATTGGATTTGACACAATGCACCCTACCCCAATTTTAGATGAATTGCCCTCGGTAGAGAATAGACCAGCAGCATCTGAAAGCCAAAGAAAACAAATCCCTCAAAAGCGAATGGAATCCCCTTCTAAACCAAAATCCAAAAAGTGAACCAAAGCCGGTGAATCGTATTAAAAGGATTCACATATGGGATCTCGACCTGACTCTAGCTCTCAACCTACCTTCCCACCTACTCTTCCAAAGTACACTTTCGAGTTTCAAAATCACTTATTGCACACACTCACAAGGATTTTGCACATAATCTACCCCGACCTCCCAAAAGGGTCATGTTGATATTGAACAAAGTCCTTTGGAGCCCCTTCGGACAGACTCACGGGTCTACTTGAATCATCATCTTCTTTTTATCCAAGCACAATTTGTCACCCCTGCCACAGGTTCCAAGCTTTCCGAGTCTAGAGAAATCCTTCTGACCTCAAAAGCCAAAACTGAGATGATATATACTACGGATAAAGGAAACTCATGTCTTTCTTCTAACGAATGGAATGATGTTATTGACATGGCCCAAATCAAGAACTCTCATCTTACAAGAGATCAAGTTAAGTTTAACCTCCTTAGAATGTGCTACAAAGCAGTTCTCACTAAAATCAAAATGAAACTTCCCACTGATTCAGAAGTCGATGTTCTTCTACCTCGATCAAACGAACCAAAAGTAGATGATGTTCCTGGTAACATGGATGATCTATCTAATAACGAAGCTGAGAAGACTCTGTGTTGAGAAGTGTCTGATTCCTTTTTCATTATGGAAGAACCTCCCCATAATGACTCTCCTATTGAAGAAGAAGAAGTTTAAGTTATGTTAGAAGAAGACTCTACCTCGGCTGCTATTATTCCGAATTAAACGACTTTTCCATTTCTGATTCCATCCACATACAAAGTACCAAATGACTTCGGATGATCCTCGTCCTTGGACAAAATGCCTATTAAGTATATGGATTGTGATCAAGGAAACCACGCTCAAGGTGATCAAGAAAACCAATCTCAAGGTAATCAAGAAAATCAAACCAAAGTCAATCAAGGTGATGAAACTAAGGGCACTGAATAATTACATGATGATGATGATAGAAGATCTGAAAGCTCTACTTCGGATACACGATCCTCAGACGAAGAGATTGATGATCCTTTTTCCCTCCTTAAGCTCCAAGTTAGAGTTTGAAAGGCTGATTCCAAAGTTGACACAACCACTACCAAAGTCGCCTCTTTTGACTTAAAAATCGATTTAGTGATTCAATCTCTTTCCGAGATCAAAGCTGATGCTCCATCGAAAATCCATAGTGCCAATAAGTTGGATCAACTTATCTCGCTCCCGTTGAAACGCACTCTTGAAGAAGCTAAAGAGAAGTATAAAGACAATCTCGACCACCATATCTCCACGATGCTCAAAATCCATGACAACATGATATTTTCTACCAATGAACTCATCAAGCAAACTCATGTTCATCATGAAAAATAAATCCAATGTTTAAAGAAGGAGATCGATGGCTTTAACATAATTATACATAAAGTATTAATCAAAGTGATTCGGTATGCAAAACATTTTGTAGACACTCCAAACCACAAATTTGATAAGATGATCCTAATAATGGAAGAGACCCTCGATACCATCAAAGAACAAGCTCCCACAGCTGAAGCCTACGATAAGCTCAAGAAACAGTTAAATATGAGCTTCCAATGAGTCTTTGAGAAACTAGATGATTTATAGCCCGATGCTTTGCTTGCATCGAAGGTAGGGCTTTCCCATAAAATAAAAGGAGAAGTGATGGGGTTTTAGAAACCTAGCTCGGAATTCCAACTCCAAGATGAATCCTCGGATGATGATGATATTGAGTTTGTAGGTGAAAACTTTGAAAGATAAGATGAATTTGATCTAAATGACCAAGTGATGGATGCAATCATTGGGCTCCAAGCCATTAGGGAACAACCATCAAATGTCATGATCCTATAAGAAGAAGAGAAGAAGAAATGGTCATCGGTATGTTAGCCATCCAATCTTGCAGTCACTCAAAAGAAGCTGTGAAATGGCCAAGCTAAAAACGAAGTTGACAACAGATCCCTTCCAAGCCACTCATTCTATGCTTCCTCCCATTCTAGCTCCAAGAATCGAGCCTGTTGATGTTGGATCCCCTTTAAAAAAACATGATGAGGAACCATTACTTCCTCCTCCCTCGAAGTTATTAATCACTTCTATTGGTCAATAGGTTATCACCTCCACCTCCACTCTGAAAGACCCCATTAAAGACAAAGAAAAATGAATCTTCTTCAATTGAGTCAGTCCAGTAAAGAAGTTGAGAAAAAATAAGGATGGTTTAAGGATGAAATAAAGCAAGCAATAGAGGAAATCCTCAGAATTCAAGAAATGAAGGAGAATATAAATCCCTTCATAGGTATCTCTCCATACTTTCCTCAAGGTGATTTATGATGACCACTTTGTGCCCCCTAAAACTATGGCCTTCCTTAAAATGATTTTGAGAAAATAGATCTTCCCATCTCTCCTTATGGAAGATTATATGTCAAGTTCTCTCCACTTTACCCGTTTTACGACAAAGACACTCGCTTTTGAACTAATAGAGAAAGAATCAACACATTCTACACCACCTAATAGACTTCCTAAATACGTAATTTGGTCCAAGTTCAGAAACACCAAGTTTAGTGGTTTCAAAACAAAAGTACTTGGAAAATTTGATATGAATTGAATTCTCTACTTCTACTATGTCTATCTGAACTCTCAAATGAAGATCAAGATATCGGATGATAATTTCCCAACGATAAATCCTAATGAAAATCTAGTCATTACAACGCATCTCAAACAAAGATAGACCTCAAAGTTCAAAACATATGCATACAATTTAACTCTTAACTACTTGAAAGATTATGTAGGTGAATTCAGATGATCAAATATAATGTTTTCCCACTTGTACAAAACAGACAAGATTCTTGTCTCTGTCTCTACTAATCTTAATGGAGTTGATCTCCTAGATGAAGACCCTATAAAAGAGCATGAGCTCGGATTCGTCTACCTAAAAATTAGCATCGGCAAGAAAGAGCTCTTTCGAGTCCAAGACAAGCATCTAGTTCCCATAATGATTCTTCATAGATTTATTTTGAAAGCTGACAAGACAAAAGATTTCAAAGAAATCAAAAATGAATTTGTTGATTAACTCAAGGGGTACATTGCAGTTCGAGGCTAGATGCAAAAATCCTATATGCTTGGTTTTAAATAATCAAAGTAGAATTACTGAGGATTGCTAAGGTAACTTAAGGGAGAATGTTGAAACATGAAGTGCCCCTTAGTCAATGCAATATGTTGTGACTATCTGAGGTCATGTACTATTCCAAGATGATGAAGATTTTGAGCTTGAATGAGTTTCCGTGATTAATACATACCAAAGTGAAGACTTTTCTAAGATTGCTTTGTATTATGAAGTATTTGAGTTGTAATACATTTATGGTTTTAAATACTATTTTTTATTCTTCTAAGTGTTTTTTACAGTGTAGTACCGGAGACAATATAAACAACAATGGCTGTGTCAGGTTGTTGATCTTTAGTAATTTCTCAGTCCTTGAACACCTTTTATGTATTTGACTTTTAGTAAGTCCTTGGCTATATAAGCAGTAATCAATCTTTGTATTGGGACCACCTATTAACTAGTGTACACCATTTTACACCTATCAAATTAAAGGAATGATTCAGTCAATCATTTCTCTAACATTCTCTGTGTTATTATTTGCTTTACATTTTTTATACTTAATATTATCCATCTTGAGCACTTTGTTGAAATTAATCATTTAGACTCGCTGGTTTACCAGGGTTGACTAGATTTTTCATTATTAGCAACCATTAACGTAAGATTAATTCAATGTTTAAGTTTTCCAACTTTATCCCCGCAAATCATTGTATTCACGTTTCTTTGAATTCAAGTGTATAGGTGATGTTGTGGTACAATCCCTTTCAGTGTGTCCTAAATTTTTAGTAAGTTAACTGATATATCACCCAAGTTCACACCTCTACCTTCCTACTGTGTTTTAGATGAGTATTTGGGTCAAAAGCACAAACTAAACCTTTTTTTTTATTTTTTTTTCGTTGTAGAAGACTTCGTGTCACAACTTCATAATTGATGCATCACAGCCGGTCCATTCGCTTTTTCTTCCCTTGCGTCACGTCTCTACACTTTTCTAAACACTTTACAATCTTTCACTAAAGACTCGTTTAAAATCTCGTAATAACCAACTTCAAAACACGATGTGCGTCACACAGTCGCACCACGATCCTACAATGTACGTTGTTGCCACTACTCATTTTTACGTAACCATAATCTCGCCTCATGTGTCACATTTTTTCATGATCACATCATGCTACATTTTTCATTCATCGCGTTTCAACACCATTGTAGTTTTGTCGTGTTTCTAATGAAATTTCAAAACACTTATCTTCTATTCATTCCATTTAACTTATTGACTCATACCAATTCAACATTAAGTCCTTAATACATTTCACAAGTTTATATATTTAAATCATTCATATTACATCTAATATTCAAAAATTCGTTTCATAACATGACGTTACCCACCTATCCCTACAATGAGAGCCTAGTGATTGAGATGATTTTTTAAAGAAAACTTTAGGGTTTTAGTACTAGGATGTAGAAAATATTGCTAGTGATACATGATTTATCTCCCACATGTTGGACCTTGAGACATATTTAATGTAGGCAATGAGTTGTACGGTTTACCATTTTTTTAAAGGAGATATATGTAGAAGATATGAATGTGTATAAAATAAGTTAAAAAGTATATATAGAGAGGATAAGTTAAAGAGTATATATATATATATATATATATATATATATATATATATATATATATATATATATATATATATATATATATATATATATATATATATATATATATATATATATATATATATATATATATATATATATATATATATATAGAGGTCACGTAAACCTTCTATTTGCATATGAAAAGGGAAAATGAAACATGAGTGAGAAAAAAGTTTCATCTACTTGGAGTTTCTTTAAAATAACATAGTTATCTTAAATTTATAAATTTTATATTGGTGAACTATACAATAAAATAATATAATGATTAATTTCAAAAACACAAAAACTATGCTGTAGTTTTTGATGAGTTTTCTAGTTTTATTATGACATTTCAATGATAAAAATAGAAATAGTATTGTATAGTTCTTGATGAGTTTTCTAGTTTTATTATAAAATTTAAATTATAGAATAATATAAATGTACTTCAATTTTTTAGTAAAATAAAAAAAATAATAGAAAATTGTTTGATGGGTTTGTTAAATTATTTAAATGGTACATATATCAAATAATAATATTTCAATGTATTTTAAGACGTAAAACTCTTTATTTATTAATATATTAACTACCTTATTAATGTTTTCTCCCATTTAAATCCCTATATATATAGATGCTATTGTCTTAGAAATTATCATAATCCATCGATATAAAATTAGAAAAAACTAACCTATATCATGGCAATTAATATTTTTGTTGGTATAATTTTTGGGTTTTTGATGTACACATCTGATATTGCTCATGGTAGAAAGCTTGTTGAAAAGGAAAACCAACCCCTTGCATATGGAGAGGCTTCAAGTAAGATTGGTTGTTCCACGGGAGACATGATATGTGGAGGAGGGCATAAATATAATAGAAAAGAATCTCTCAAGGAAAATAATGGAGGAATGTTTGTGGCAGGTACTGGAATAAGCTTCGACGACGATAATGGAGAAAGAACTAAGAAAATACAAGGAAGAGGATGTGCAAATAGGGAAGTTGGTTGTAATGATGTTAGCGGAAGAAATAGAAACAACAAGAAAAATGTCTATTTCGAAAATAAAAGCAATGCCAACAAAAATAACTACCTCAACATCGAAAAAAACACTGCCATCACTAATAACAGAAATAATGAAAACAACAATGGTAGCCACAACAATATTGGAAACAGAAGTGGTAGCAACAATGGTGCCGTCAACGGAAATATTTCCCAAAATGGCAACCAAACTGTTAACGGTAATGGCAGTGGTAATAACAATAGTGTTGGAATTGGAGATGAAAGCGGAAAGGGTAACAATTCCTTCAGCTACAGTGAAGGATCTTCTAGAGATCCTCATTCAAGCTGATCATCTTCAATCGTGAGTGTGACTTTTAAATAAAATGGGAGAAAATATCGTTTATATATCGCTATCTATTTCTAAATAAATATCAAGTAAACATGGATTGTTTGACTTGATATTGAACTCTCATGTCTCAAATCTACTTTTATATATATATATATATATATATATATATATATATATATATATATATATATATATATATATATATATATATATATATATATATATATATATAAATTATATGTTGTTAAAGTAATAAATAAACGAATGATATCTTATCTTCATTTCTTGTATCCATATGTGTAGATTATATGTTGTTAAAGTAATAAATAAACGAATGATATCTTATCTTCATTTCTTGTATCCATATGTGTAGATATAAATCATAATCAAAATATAAGTTTAGATCGTAACTAACAACAAATTAATATTTTGTATCCCCAAAATTAGCTTTCAAGACAATCTCAATCATCCCCAAAATTTTTATAATGAATGATACATTATTTGTAATTAGCCATCACCTTGGTGACTCACCAGCTAAAACTTAGCTACCCCATAGGAAAGGTCTCAAGTTCAAGACATGTGGGTTTCAATCTAGGGATGAGCACGAGAAAGGTGGAGAACGCAAAACGAACATGACGTTATTAGTAATATTAACACCATTGTGACACGGAATTATTTCCAACAATATTGTCATGTCCCCGAACCTATATCTTTTCCATGCTTCCTATCTTCACATAATTTACATGTTGTTCAACAAATTCAACAAACCAATTTTTGTTACCGGTCATGTGGTTGGAACAACCAGAGTCTAAATAAGAAAGTTCATCCTTTTGTGCCTCTTCTTTGTCCATAATTTTTATAAATAGTATTATGTGAGGTAGTGGGTATCGATTCTTAATGGTAAGCTTGTTCAGCTCACGACAGTCGATGCACATATGAAATGATCCATCTTTCTTCTTCTCGAAAAAGACTGGTGCTCCTCAGGGTGAGAAGCTTGGCCTAATAATTCCTTTACTGGGGAGTTCGTTAAGTTGACTGAAAAGTTGTTGCATCTCTGATGGAGCTGGATGATAAGGTGATTTAACTACTAGGGTAGCTCCTGGGATTAGTCGCTTCGTAACTTGATTTGACGTTGTGGTGGTAATCCTAGTCGTTCTTTTGGAAAGATGTCGGGAAGGTCGCATACTTCTGGGATGTTATTTGGTGGTCTTTTCATCAAGCCTAAAAACTATTGGGTAGGTTAGAAGGGCGTGGTACCACTCACATGGGTACTTCTGAAGGGTTTTGCATTATGGGTCAGAAGAATTTTATCTGACGGTTGTTTAAGGGGATAGTTCTTTTCATCTACTACATAAACTTTGCATGGTAAGGACCAAGCCAAAACATGACGGACGATTATGTCAGAATTCTTGATGGATTAGATATTATGTTGATCTGGAAGAAGAATTGATTACTAGGACGAATAACTAACCTTGGTATTATTACTACGAACCCTATTGTACCATAAATTACAAGTACAACTAAAACAGGTCTCTGATAATTTGAAGAAAGTGAACTTTCATGAAATGATCCCTACTATTTATGTTATCGTTCGGTGTGTGCAAGAAGGTATAAATATGACGATAAGCTTAAAACCTAACGCAAGAAATGTATTCACTAAATCACTAGGTGACATTAGTAGTCATTACTATGACAAAGGGGGTATTCAAGCACTTCACATGGAACACGCGTGGTTTTTCCTTGATTCTATGATTTAATCCGAGCGGTAATGGTTTGTTCTCCCTTGGTATCTCCATGGTGTCCTTCTTCTCTATAGGTACATGGAATTTCTGTGTTGTCTTACTTCCGATTCTAACATAGATCCCCATTACTTCATAACAGAGAGTTCGAATCCCTGAAGTTCACACGAACTTTTCTTCGGTGTCTTTAATAAAGTAACGACATGTTGTGGTTTCTATAGTTTCTTCTTGGTTGCGAACACAGACGGCGTTAATTTCAGAGGCAGCATCTATCAACTATAAGTTTGCAAATATGGAGATGATGATAAGAATTCAAGAGTGAGAATAATGAAAGTGATCTATGTGTTGGAATAGTGTCTAAGGCTGCAACTATATTAGGCAAGTATTTGACCCTGTTGAGCATGGTCTTTTTGGGTTGCCTTCACCATAGCAACTTGACAGGATGATTTATAATGAGAGAAGAAATATTATTAATATATTATGAGAATAATATAAGGAATAATAATATTATTATTTGATTAATATAACTCATAAATTAATTAGGAATTAATTTGGTGACTTAAAGAGATTAATTGAATAAAGGGGCATAAACTGTCAATTGAATGATAGTTGTATTTTGGGCTACAATCCCTTAAGGATAAAGGGGGACGGTTTTGAGGCTTAGGATAGACCTTAAAATCGTCCAAGGCTTATCATTAGGGTATTGGATTGCTTAGGGCCTAAGTTATCCAATTAGGGTTTTAAGGGTGAAACCCTAGGAGCCTTACAAGTATAAATAGACCCAAGGGGTTGATGAAATCGACACTCTTGCCTTTGGAAGAACCCTGGCCGACTTCCTCCTCTCTCTTCTATCTCTCTAATCATCCTCTTGCTAAGTTGGTGTTTGTAAGCCATTAGAGGAGTGACAACTCTGACTCTAAAGCTTCAAGGACAAGAAGATTCAAGCAAGTGATTCAAGGTAATCTTTCAAATCTGATTTCTTATGTTATTATACTCTAATAGTCATTAGAAGTCTTGGATTCAATGCATGTTTAATTAGAGAAACCTAGATCCAAGCATTAGGGTTTGTATGTGCATATAGGAATGTTCATATGGCCAAAACCCATCAGTGGTATCAGAGCCTAGATTGGTTTCTATTGAATTGATGCATTGGTTGCTTGCAAAATTCGAATTTTGTGATTCTGCCTGATGAACTCGGCGAGTCCCATAGTGGGCTCGGCGAGTAGGCTCAACTCGGCGAGTCCATTGTGGTACTCGGCGAGTTCGAGCGTCAGAAAGAGCTAATTTCGAGATTTCTTGCTGTTTATCTTTTGGATACTTACCATAATCTTAATAGGTCAATATAAATCCGATTTTATGATATATTTGAGTATATTCTTGACCTAATTGAAGATATTTATCAATTAATTAAATATTAATTTCCTTATATGATAATTGATTAATTATTTTAATTAAATTGGTAAATTATTTTGCAAGAAATAATTAAATAAATCAAATATGGATAATTATGTGATTAAATGTTAATTTAGATTATTTTTTATTTGATCCCGTATGTTTTGAAAAGTTTAAAACTTGCCCTCAAGTTTTGAAATTTATGTTTTATGATTAAAAGTTTAATTTAGACAATTTAAATTTCAAACCCTAGAATTTTACAAGTTTAAAATTCAACCCTATACTAATATAATATTACAAGATTAATATATATATATATATATATATATATATATATATATATATATATATATGTATGTATGTATAATTAAAAATGCTAGTCTTACCGTTAGTAGGCCTCATTCACGAAGCCGGTCTATAAGGTGGGTATAAGGTTGCTGCCTATAAAATGACGCTTAATGGGTGTACACTCACACCCACCGCTTGCTTGATCGGTGGAGGGTCGTTAGCCGAACGGGTAGGATAGGGCAGCCTCATCTCCTCATTAAAAGTATACTATGAAATACAAAATAACTACATGTTTTTTCAAAAAATTCCCAATCCTAGTTACTTTAGGAAAAGTGAATTGATGCATTCCCATGAAATTACACTTTGCACCCTTGCTAAGAAGTTAGTGGAGCGTGTTTGGTTTACCGGCACACTAATTGGTTCTAAGCAAAGATGGCAAAGGGTGATTCATTGTTTATCATAGTTCGATGAGAGCGTGTGTGGTTTACCGGCACATCGAATAGGTGATTGTTACAATGAAGGCACCGTGTGAATTTGCATGGTAATTCACACCCACTTTGTGATCTTCGGCATCCCAGTCACAAACGAGAGGGGCATATCGAGATTTAAACATGCCATTGAAAAGTTCAATGAATCTCAACAAAACCTAGGAATTCTCAATACATTTAGAATTAAAGTTATGTTTTCGTGGCGGAGAATTAGTGAATCGTCATTCACTTACCTTCAAATTGTTTGCATGTTAGATTACGACATCCATTTTCTAATATGCAAATATTGTTGTTGGATCCTAGCCCTAATTTTTCTTATTGGGTGATAATTAGGGACTCAAATTCTAATCTATCTTTGTCATTTCTATTTGTAGATGTCGAACGCGAACAACGCTGTTGCTAGTTCGTTCACATTGATGAGCCTTTGCCAAAAGGTAACTTTCGATGGGAAGAACTTTAGCGAATGGATAAGATACATTCGCAAAATTGCTCGCTATGAGGACAAGGAGTATGTCCTCGATGAGAAGCTTGAGAAGATCAACCCAGAAATCGCTACTCCGACAGAAATGACTGCTTTTGAGACTCATGAACGTGATGCAACTGTAACGACCCGTCTCCGGTATGATAATTCCTTGGTATTTATTTTGAAGTTTTATAAGAGGGACTCGGCGAGTTCATAGCCTGACTCGCCGAGTAGGGTCGGGATTTCGAGCACGTGTTAGCTGGCGACTCGGCAAGTCCATATTCTGGACTCGGCGAGTCTGTCCGTCTGGGAGAAACCCTAAATCCCCGGGTTGCCCACTATTTAAGCCACCTTATAGCCCCCAATCTCACCTCCTTCACCCTCAAAAGCTGTGAGAAAACCCTATTTCGTTCTTGAGTGATTCTAAGTGATTTTGTGTGCTATTGTGAAGCCCAGATCTATTGCCTTTATGGAGCTATTTTGCATATTAACCCTAGATCTACCCCTTTTAAGCATCTTTTAGCCTTTATTCCCTTGTTCATGTGTTTGTACACGTAAAATTGGAAACTTTACGTGGTAAATCAGCTTATTGGACTCAGATCTATCATTTGTATGTTTTGGATTCGAGCAGAATCGAGTGTAGAATAGTTGCATGGCGGTGACTCGACGAGTCGGAAGAACGACTCGGCGAGTCGAGTCGCGAGTCCCCGATTTCTTCCTTTTGAGCGGTGTCGAGTGGGACCAGTGAGTAGTGGAGTGGACTCAGCGAGTTTGAGGGTAGACTCAGTAATGGAGGGACTCGGCGAGTTGTTCATACAACTCGGCGAGTCCAAGGCAATCTTCATAAGCTCAAGAACAACTCGTCGAGTTGTTCATATGACTCGGCGAGTTGGATGAAGATTGTCTGAGTTCTTGGATCGAATGAGTACTCTTCGAGTCGATGCCATACTCGACGAGTAGCAGCGAGTAGGGCCGAGGAGTGAGAATGGGGACTCGGCGAGTTGGTGGCCCAACTCGGCGAGTCAGGTCAACTGAGAGTTGACTTTGACCGAGAGTTGACTTTGACCAAGGGTAAAAGAGTCATTTTACCCAGTGTAGTATTTAGTATTTGATTGAGTGTGTTTATGGACTTGTAGCCGGGGAGATACCGGAGCAGCAGCAGTTAGCCCTCAGAGCTATTCACTCAGCAGCCAGTTCACGAGGTGAGTTTCCCTTCAGTAGGAACGGGTCTACGACCACAATGCCGGTCCGTTTAATTATCAGTAGTTCCGGACTTTAGTCTGATGCAGTAGCTAGAGTGCTTGATGTCTTTGTGATTCAAGCATATTTGTGTTATGTGTTCCGGACTTCGGTCCGATGCAGTATGCAGTATGTGTGATTATAATAGTTGTTATGTGTTATGCTATGTCATGATCAGTCAGTTCCGGACTTCGGTCCGATGCAGTTAGTTCCGGACTTCGGTCCGATGCAGTCAGTTCCGGATTTCGGTCTGATGCAGTTAGTTCCGGACTTCGGTCCGATGCAGTTAGTTCCGGACTCTGGTCCGATGCAGGGGACAAGGTCCCGGTCAGTTTCGGACTTCGGTCCGATGCAGCTAGTTCCAGACTTCGGTCTGATGCAGTGGGCAAGGCCCAGTATGTGCTTTATATGTATTGTGTGGTATGTGGTAATTTGGGGGAGCTCACTAAGCTTCGTGCTTACAGTTTCAGTTTTGGTTTCAGGTACTTCCGCTAGCAGAGGGAAGAGCTCGGGATGATGGCATCGCACACACCATAGCTTCAGCTTTAATCCTGGGAGTTGATTTAGTTCTTGATTTTTATGTGACATGGATATGATACAGTTTTCCACACAGTGTTTTATTATTATTTTGAGATACATCATGTATGGTTTTACGATATGACACTCAGATTATGGTTTTTGGTTATGTTGAAAAACGAAATTTTTGGGTCGTATTTTTGGGTCGTTTCAAGTTGGTATCAGAGCCCTGGTTTGAGGGATTCGGACACACTTCCGGGTGTATCTGGACTCAAACTAAGGGGAAATAAAAAGATTTTTTTTAAAGGAAAATGTTTTCTAAAAGAATTTTGAAAGCACTTAGAAAGAAAGAAATTTTTAAACAAGATAAGGGTGTGGTGCATGCGATCAGCCGAGCTCAAGTAAGTACTCCCAAATTACCCATACAAGTTATTTGTTCAGTTTCAGTAGAACATCATGCTAGTATAGGACTAAGGATCTAGGAGGATGCTTTATGTGCCTGCTTTATGTGTTACAACTTTATGAGTATTGCATGCTAGTATTGAGTAGACATCAGTAGGATAGCCTGTTTAGGTTATGCCTGATAGTATGAGCTTAGCACTGTATGCTAGTACAGTTTCTCGTTATGAGAATAGTTTTGCCTGAGTATGTTTCCTTTATCCGAATGCTGCTTGCTTCGTGCTTTGTGGGAGTTCTGAGTGATGGGAGTTAGCCATTAGGTGAACACGTCACACCACATGTGATCAGGGTTGAATAATCCCAGAGTGCTGGAACTGGCCCTGTTGCGCAGCTCTTGTTTGAGTCCAACCGTTACAGGGACGAGTCTTTTACTTGAAGGATTATCTGATCCTCGTCACATGTGATGGTGTTCAGGTGGTGGCTAACTAGCATTATAAGGAGACCTTCAGCAGCTGAGGACTAGTTGAGTTGAGTCTGAGGTTTCCCTAGGGCAAGCCTAGGATGAGAGTAGCAAAGATCAGTAGTAGTAAAAGTGACTTGGTGGAGTCAAGGCAGTTCTTGAAGAAAGTACGGATAGATGTCGAAGGTAGTATGGGCCCGTACTACTGAAAGCAGAGGATCCGTACTCGGATCAAGAAAGGCTTAGACAAGACCAGGAAGCTAGTTGTAGTATTAATGATCCCTTGAGATATTTCGGTTTTCTGATGTAGTTGTGATATGTTTCAGAATGGTGGTTTTACGTTCGAGACCAGCAGCCGGCAGTGGAGGTGCCGAGGAGGGATCAGGTTCAGGCTCGGGGGGTGAGCGCATCGATGAGCAGACCCGAGAGTTTCTTTCTTTGGAGATTACGCGCATCATTATAGAGCAGACTCTTATGATCTTCGGTTCGATCAAGGAGGGGATTCTAGAGCTGATGGATGAGAGATTGGGCACCTTCCGTGCCGAGGTGGCGGCCATGATGGGGTCGCGCACCCTTACTTTCAGGGAGTTCAGGGCATGTGGAGCTCCGGACTATCATGGGGCGCGAGACCCCATAGCGAGCACCAGATGGTTGGCGGATGTGGCCAACGCTTTCCGTACTAGCAGATGTCCCGAGGGGGACAAGGTCAGATTGGCATCCTGTCTTCTAAAGGACAGGGCACGGGATTGGTGGGAGGAGGTCGGACATGCCATTGGGGATGATGCAGCATTGGACGCCATGACCTGGGCTGATTTCTCTACCAGGTTCAGGGCGGAGTTTGCACCGGTCATTGAGGTGCAGCAGTTAGCTAGAGAGTTTCAGGACCTCACCCAGACTACAAAGACAGTGGCGGAGATCACCGCCAAGTTCAGGGAGAGGGCTCTTCTCGTTCCTCAGTACGTAGCTGATGAGGAAATGAAGAAGGCCCGTTATCATGAGATGTTGCAGAGCGATATCCGCCAGTTTGTGAGCCGGTCCAGCTGTAAAACGCTGGAAGATATGATTGCTAGGGCTCGGGAGACGGAGATTGATCTCGAGATGGAGAAGAAGAGGAAACCGGAGGCGGTTTCAGGTACAGGCGGTTTGGGCAAAAAGCCCAAGGTTTCGGATCACAGATCTAGGAGTCAGCAGAGCCATGGTCGATGTGGCAAGTGTGGGAGATTGCACGAGGGAGCGTGCAAGGCAGGGAGTTCCGGCTGCTACAAGTGCGGTCGGATTGGGCATTTGAGTAGGGATTGCACGGCCCCTGCTACTGCCGTCGCAGCATCAGATCTGATTTGCTTTCAGTGCAATCAGAGGGGACATAAAAAGTCCCAGTGTCCGAGTTTAGCTGCAGCAGGGAAGGTGGCTGCACCTGCCCCTGCTACCTTGAGGATTACAGATGGCCGGCAGGGCCGAGCTGAGACGCCGGTGGTGAAGAGCAGGGCGTTTCAGATGACAGCAGAGGAGGCGCGGGCGACTCCTGATGTGGTGACATGTATGTATCTTCCCTTCATCTCTTATTTATTATTATTGATTGAGTATTGCTTATGATTGTATGTTTTATTTAGGGTCGTTCTCTGTGAACGGCATTTCGGCTTTGGTATTGTTCGATTCGGGGGCTACCCGATCATTTGTATCGCTTGCGCTTAGCAAGAGATTTAGTAGAGCTCCTGAGGAGCTGGATTGTCCGTTAGAGGTTGAGATAGCAGATGATAGGACCGTGAGGGTCGGCAGAGTGCATAGAGGGTGTTCTCTTCAGTTATTTGATGAGCAGTTTTCAGTGGATCTGGTACCTATTCCCCTGCGAGGGAATAAGGTTATTGTGGGCATGGATTGGCTAAGCCCCAATGGGGCGGTGATTGATTGTGAGCTTCAGCTAGTGAGGGTCCGCACTCCCAGTGGGGGAGAGTTAGTGATTCAGGGCGAGAGGCCACAGCAACGACCGACTTTTTGTTCCGCCGCAAGGGCGAGGCGCTATGTTCAGCAGGGTTGCGCCGGTTTTGTAGCTTACGTTTTGGATGCCCGGGAGAAGGGCAAGACGACAGCTGATGATGTTCCTATTGTTCGAGACTACCCGGACGTGTTTCCCGAGGATTTGCTGGGGATACCTCCTGAGAGACAGGTCGAGTTCAGGATCGACCTAATTCCTGGTGCGGCTCCGATAGCCAAAGCACCGTATCGACTAGCTCCCCCTGAGATGCAGGAGTTGTCTACACAACTGCAGGAGCTGTTAGACAAGGGTTTCATTCGGCCGAGCAGTTCGCCTTGGGGAGCGCCGATCCTGTTTGTGAGGAAGAAGGATGGGTCGCATCGTATGTGTATAGATTATCGGGAGTTGAATAAGGTAATGGTGAAGAACCGTTACCCACTTCCGAGGATAGATGATTTGTTTGATCAGCTTCAGGGAGCGTCTTGGTTCTCCAAGATCGATCTACGCTCCGGTTATCATCAGATGCGGGTTAGAGATGAGGATGTACAGAAGACTGCTTTCAGGACCAGGTATGGTCATTATGAGTTTGTGGTGATGCCATTTGGGCTCACCAATGCTCCAGCCGCGTTCATGGATCTCATGAACCGCGTGTGCAGGCCGATGCTGGATCGGTCAGTGATAGTGTTCATAGATGATATCTTGGTATATTCCAAGACGCAGGAGCAGCACGAGGAGCACCTGCGGGAGGTGCTGGAGGCTTTGAGGAGGGAGAGACTTTTCGCAAAGTTCTCGAAATGTGAGTTCTGGTTGCGCGAGGTGCAGTTCCTTGGTCACCTCGTCAACCAGAAGGGTATTTTGGTAGATCCGGCCAAGATTGAGGCCGTGATGCAGTGGGAGGTCCCGAAGTCTCCATCTGAGATTCAGAGCTTCCTAGGGTTGGCAGGGTATTATCGGAGATTTATTCAGGATTTCTCCAAGATAGCAGTGCCGCTCACCTGACTGACCAAGAAGTCAGTGGTATTTCGTTGGGGTCCGGAGCAGCAGACAGCGTTCGAGACCCTCAGGCAGAGGTTGTGCGAGGCTCTGATCCTTACCTTGCCAGAGGGAGTAGAGGACTTCGTAGTCTATTGTGATGCCTCGATCACAGGTATGGGAGCAGTTTTGATGCAGCGAGGTCATGTGATAGCTTATGCCTCGAGACAGTTGAAGCCTCACGAGGCTAATTATCCTACCCATGATTTGGAGCTGGGGGCAGTTGTGTTTGCCCTCAAGATTTGGAGACATTACCTTTATGGGGTCCGTTGTACTATTTACACGGATCACAAGAGTTTGAGGTACCTTATGGATCAGCCGATTCTGAACATGAGGCAGAGGAGGTGGTTGGATGTGCTAAAGGACTACGACTGTGAGATCCTTTACCATCCAGGGAAGGCCAACGTGGTGGCCGACGCCCTGAGCCGCAAAGTGTCGGCGGCCCCTATCAGAGATCTATGTTTGAGGATGACAGTGATCACTCCGTTGTTGGAGCGGATCAAGGAGGCTCAGGTGGAGGGCCTCAAGGAGGAGAGACAGAAGTGTGAGAGGATCGTGGGCCGAGTAGCCTCGTTTGATTATGATAGTCGTGGTTTGCTGACGCTTCACGGGAGAGTGTGGGTACCGTACTGGGGTGGAGTACGGCAAGTGTCGATGGATGAGGCTCATAAGTCTCGGTTTTCTATCCACCTAGGGGCGACGAAGATGTATCGAGATCTTCGACCTGATTATTGGTGGCCCTGCATGAAGCCGGACGTCGCCTGGTACGTGGAGAGATGCCTGACCTGCCGGAAGGTCAAGGCGGAGCACCAGAGACCTCATGGCAGGATGCGGCCGTTAGACATTCCCGTGTGGAAATGGGAGGACATCACCATGGATTTTGTCACCAAGCTTCCAAGGACCGCACGAGGAGTGGATTCGATATGGGTAGTAGTGGATCGGTTGACGAAGAGTGCCCATTTTATTCCGATCCAGGAGAGTATATCGGCGGAGAAGTTAGCCGATATCTATGTGCGAGAGATTGTGGCACGTCATGGAGTGCCGGTATCGGTGGTGTCAGACCGAGATGTCCGTTTCACATCCAGGTTCTGCAAGCGGTTCCTCGACGAGATGGGTACTCGTCTCCATTTCAGCACTGCTTTCCACCCTCAGACAGACGGGCAGAGCGAGAGGATGATTCAGACTCTCGAGGACATGCTTAGGGCATGTGTCCTAGATTTCGGTGGCAGTTGGGATACGTATCTTCCGTTAGCGGAATTCTCGTATAACAACAGTTATCATGCGAGCATTGATCGACCTCCCTTTGAGATGCTGTATGGGAGGAAGTGTAGGACCCCGATTTGTTGGGGCGAGGTCGGTCAGCGGGTCATCGGGAGCACGGAGGTGGTGCTCAAGACGACTGAGTTGATCCAGCAGGTCCGTAGTAGACTGCAGACTGCTCAGAGTCGGCAGAAAAGCTACGCCGATAGGAGGCGTTCGGACTTGGAGTTCCAGGTGGGGGATATGGTCCTTCTGAAGGTCTCACCTTGGAAGGGTGTCATCAGGTTCCGGAAGAGGGGAAAGTTGGGCCCCAGATTTATTGGTCCTTTCAGGGTTTTGGCCTGGGTGGGTCGGGTTGCTTATCGGTTAGATCTTCCTGAGGAGCTTAGTTAGATCCACAACACTTTCCATGTGTCTCAGTTGAGGAAGTGTCTGGTGGATGAGTCAGCAGTCGTTCCCCTAGAGGATATTCAGGTTGATAGTAGCCTGAATTATATTGAGAGGCCGGTCGCGATTCTGGACCGGAAGACCAAGACCTTGAGGAACAAGGTAATTCAGTTAGTGAAGGTGCAGTGGCAGCACCGGAAGGGATCAGAATGGACGTGGGAGGTTGAGGAGGAGATGAGGGAGCACTACCCAGAGATATTTGCAGATTCAGCCGTAGCAGACTTCGAGGACGAAGTCTGAGATAAGTGGGGGAGAATTGTAACGACCCGTCTCCGGTATGATATTTCCTTGGTATTTATTTTGAAGTTTTATAAGAGGGACTCGGCGAGTTCATAGCCTGACTCGCCGAGTAGGGTCGGGATTTCGAGCACGTGTTAGCTGGCGACTCGGCGAGTCCATATTCTGGACTCGGCGAGTCTGTCCGTCTGGGAGAAACCCTAAATCCCCGGGTTGCCCACTATTTAAGCCACCTTATAGCCCCCAATCTCGCCTCCTTCACCCTCAAAAGCTGTGAGAAAACCCTATTTCGTTCTTGAGTGATTCTAAGTGATTTTGTGTGCTATTGTGAAGGCTTGAAGAAGGAGAAGAAGAAAGGAGCAAGGAGAAGGATTGTAGAGTAGAGATTCAAGGGAAAGCAAGAGCTCTTTGAGGTATTCTTCAGTTTTCCCTCTCTTTTATGCCTTAAAACCCTTTCTAGATCTTGTTAATGCCTTTCTCAAAGCTTTATGTTGATATGGAAGCTCTCTTATGCCGAGATAACCTTAGATCTGTTCATTTAGGAGTTGTAGAGCCCAGATCTATTGCCTTTATGGAGCTATTTTGCATATTAACCCTAGATCTACCCCTTTTAAGCATCTTTTAGCCTTTATTCCCTTGTTCATGTGTTTGTACACGTAAAGTTGGAAACTTTACGTGGTAAATCAGCTTATTGGACTCAGATCTATCATTTGTATGTTTTGGATTCGAGCAGAATCGAGTGTAGAATAGTTGCATGGCGGTGACTCGGCGAGTCGGAAGAACGACTCGGCGAGTCGAGTCGCGAGTCCCCGATTTCTTCCTTTTGAGCGGTGTCGAGTGGGACCAGTGAGTAGTGGAGTGGACTCAGCGAGTTTGAGGGTAGACTCAGTAATGGAGGGACTCGGCGAGTTGTTCATACAACTCGGCGAGTCCAAGGCAATCTTCTTAAGCTCAAGAACAACTCGTCAAGTTGTTCATATGACTCGGCGAGTCGGATGAAGATTGTCTGAGTTCTTGGATCGAATGAGTACTCGTCGAGTCGATGCCATACTCGACGAGTAGCAGCGAGTAGGGTCGAGGAGTGAGAATGGGGACTCGGCGAGTTGGCGGCCCAACTCGGCGAGTCAGGTCAACTGAGAGTTGACTTTGACCGAGAGTTGACTTTGACCAAGGGTAAAAGAGTCATTTTACCCAGTGCAGTGTTTAGTATTTGATTGAGTGTGTTTATGGACTTGTAGCCGGGGAGATACCGGAGCAGCAGCAGTTAGCCCTCAGAGCTATTCACTCAGCAGCCAGTTCACGAGGTGAGTTTCCCTTCAGTAGGAACGGGTCTACGACCACAATGCCGGTCCGTTTAATTATCAGTAGTTCCGGACTTTAGTCTGATGCAGTAGCTAGAGTGCTTGATGTCTTTGTGATTCAAGCATATTTGTGTTATGTGTTCCGGACTTCGGTCCGATGCAGTATGCAGTATGTGTGATTATAATAGTTGTTATGTGTTATGCTATGTCATGATCAGTCAGTTCCGGACTTCGGTCCGATGCAGTTAGTTCCGGACTTCGGTCCGATGCAGTCAGTTCCGGATTTCGGTCTGATGCAGTTAGTTCCGGACTTCGGTCCGATGCAGTTAGTTCCGGACTCTGGTCCGATGCAGGGGACAAGGTCCCGGTCAGTTCCGGACTTCGGTCCGATGCAGCTAGTTCCAGACTTCGGTCTGATGCAGTGGGCAAGGCCCAGTATGTGCTTTATATGTATTGTGTGGTATGTGGTAATTTGGGGGAGCTCACTAAGCTTCGTGCTTACAGTTTCAGTTTTGGTTTCAGGTACTTCCGCTAGTAGAGGGAAGAGCTCGGGATGATGGCATCGCACACACCATAGCTTCAGCTTTAATCCTGGGAGTTGATTTAGTTCTTGATTTTTATGTGACATGGATATGATACAGTTTTCCACACAGTGTTTTATTATTATTTTGAGATACATCATGTATGGTTTTACGATATGACACTCAGATTATGGTTTTTGGTTATGTTGAAAAACGAAATTTTTGGGTCGTATTTTTGGGTCGTTTCAGCAACGAAGGTTCATTGCATCATGATAGCCACAATGAACGCCGAATTCCAAAAGTCCTATGAGGACATGTATCCATACGAAATGCACCAAGACTTGTTGGAGAGATACCACCAAAACGCGAGGCTGGAACGTTACAAGATCTTCACTAACATGATCTCCGCTAAAATGGGTCATGGAGAATCTCTAACCGTGCACCCGCAAAAGATGCAAAGGCATGTCGATCGTCTTCGTAAGTTGAATGTTGAGTTTGGGGAAGACTTGGCAATCGACATGGTGCTTCACTCCTTGCCTCCGTGTTACAATCAATTTAGGATGACCTACCACATGAACAAGGAAGAGGTCACCCTAAGTAAGCTCCAAGGTCTCCTTAGGGTTGCTGAGAGCAACCTCAAGGACAAGTCTATTGCACCCACTCCTAATCCACCCGCTGCTCTTGTTTTGGCCATTGGGCAAGGAAGAGGCAAGAAGAGGAAGGCTCCGTCTAAGAGCCACCGCAAGGGAAAGTCTCGAGATGGTTCCTCTTCTAGTGGGACCAAAGTTGATCCCGCTAAGCCTAACCCTAACCCAAAGGAGGAAGAGTGCCACCACTGCCATAAAATAGGGCATTGGAAAAGAAGCTGCCCAGACTACCTGCAAGCCATCAAAGAAGGAAAGATCAAGCCGTCTTTCACAGGTATATATACAATTAAATCTAATGATTCATCTCATGCTATTTCTTGGGTCCTCGATACCGGGTGTGGTTACCACATTTGTTCTGAATTGCAGGGACTAAAAAGAAATAGGGATGTGGAGCATGGAAGAATAAATCTAATCATGGGGAATAGAAGATCATCGCCTGTGACCAAGATTAGACTGTATTCTCTAGTGCTTAGGAATGGTTTATGTTTAGATTTGAACAATTGTTGCTATTCACCAGAAATGGCAAGAAACATCATTTCATGGTTTGTTTAGACAAGGATTTAGATTTTCTTTTAATAATGAGAATGGTTCTATTTGTGCTTATCTAAATGGTGTCTTATATTTTGAAGCAATACCATGTAATGGAATTTATGAAACTGTTATGATTGTAGATAATCTAGGAAATGATGTTTTATGCATGGATTCTTCCAATGGTATGGATAAAGCATCCTTGTGGCATTGTCGTCTTGGACATGTCAACAAGAAGCACATAGCCCAACTCCAAAAGGATGGAGTGTTGGAGTCATTCGACCTTAGGGAAGATGACACATGCGAGTCTTGTTTACTTGGAAAGATGACCAAGTCACCCTTCACTAGTACATGTGAAAGGGGTGAGGGTTTATTGGACCTTATACATACCGATGTATGTGGACCGTTTAGATCAACCACAAAGGATGGGAACCACTTCTATGTGACTTTTACCGATGACTATAGTAGATATGGGTATATCTACTTAATTAAGCAAAAGTCAGAAACGTTTGAAAAGTTCAAAGAGTTCAAGAATGAAGTGGAGAATCAATTGGGCAGGAAAATCAAGATGCTTCGATCCGATCGAGGAGGAGAGTACCTAAGTCTTGAATTCCACGACTATCTCAAGGAGTGTGGAATAGTTTCACAATTGACGCCACCTAGGACACCGCAGTTGAATGGTGTGGCAGAAAGGCGTAATCAAACCTTGTTAGACATGGTCCGCTCTATGATGAGTCGTGCTTCACTACTTATCTCATTCTGGGGGTATGCCTTAGAGACTGCCGCCCATATCCTTAACCGAGTCCCTACTCAGAAGGTTGCCAAAACACCTCACGAGATGTGGACAGGGAAAGCTCCCTCGTTACCACATATCAAGGTTTGGGGTTGTGAGGATTTCGTAAGACGAGATACTCATGACAAGCTCGAACCTCGTAGTGAGCGATGTATTTTCATCGGCTACCCACATAAATCCTTTGGATATCTCTTCTATAGACCGAAGGACAATGTTGTCTTTGTTGCGAGTAGAGGAGTTTTCCGAGAGCGAGAACTCAGAAGCCAATGAGACAGTGGGAGGCAAATCGAGCTTGAAGAGATTCAAGAGTCGATAGATGAAGGAACCTCTACCGATGGCGATCAACCCGAGGAGGAAACTCCGGTTGAACCGATTGACGAGTCATTACCTCTTAGACGTTCCGAAAGAGTTAGAGTTCAACCCCAGTTTTATGGGTTTCATATTACTACCGAAGGGGATACGTATATTAATGATGGTACACTAATAAATCTAGATGAACCTAATAGCTATAAGGAAGCCATGGCAGGCCCGGAGTCTGCAAAATGGAAAGAGGCAATGGACAACGAGATCCAGTCCATGTATGACAACCAAGTTTGGAATTTGGTTGATAATGTGCCCGGACGTAAGACCGTTGGGTGCAAGTGGATCTTCAAGAAGAAGACCAACGTGGATGGAAACGTACACACATATAAGGCGCGATTGGTTGCGAAGGGCTTTACTCAAACTCCTAGAGTTGACTATGATGAGACCTTCTCACCAGGTGCGAAGATAAAATCTATTAGAGTGATGCTAGCAATTGCCGCATTTCATGATTATGAGATTTGGCAAATGGATGTCAAGACTGCTTTCCTTAATGGGAAGTTGGCTGAGGATGTTTACATGGCTCAGCCAGAGGGTTTTGTTGATCCGAAGCATCCGAATAGAGTGTGTAAGCTTGAGAAGTCCATTTCTGGACTTAAGCAAGCATCTCACAGATGGAATCTTTGCTTCGATGAGAAAGTCAAAGAGTTTGGATTTGTATGAAGCAAAGATGAATCATGTGCATATGTCAAAGCCAGTGGGAGTATAATATGCTTCCTCGTTTTGTATGTTGACGACATACTACTCATAGGAAACGACGTCCCGACACTGTAGGAGGTTAAGTCCTGGCTCGGGAAGTGCTTCGCTATGAAGGACCTCGGAGAGGCTTCCTATATTCTGGGAATAAGGATAGTGAGAGAACGAAGTAAGAGACTAATAGGACTTAGTTAGAACACTTGCTTAGATAAAGTACTAAAATGTTTTAGTATGGAAAACTCGAAGAAGGGAGAATTACCGATACAAAGTTATGCCAAGTTGAGTAAGACTCAAAGTCCGAGTACCGAAGCTGAAATAGCAGAAATGAGCCGAGTACCATATGCTTCCGCAGTTGGCTCAATCATGTATGCTATGAGTTGTACTTGCCCTGATGTAGCCTTTGCTTTGAGCATGGTTAACAGATATCAGGGGAACCTTGGCAGAGCCCATTGGATTGCGGTCAAGAATATCCTTAAGTACCTTTGGAGGACGAAGGAATGGTTTTTAGTCCTCGGAGGGAGTGATGACTTGAAGGTGCGAGGGTATAGTGACGCCAGCTTTCAGACCGACAGAGACAACTACCGTTCGCAGTCGGGCTGGGTCTTTACCCTGAATGGAGGAGCAGTAACTTGGAAAAGTTCCAAGCAGGAAACCATAACTGATTCAACGTGCGAATCAGAGTACATTGTAGCGAGCGAAGCGTCAAAAGAGGCAATATGGTTGAAGAACTTCATCGGTGATGTTGGAGTTGTACCTGCCATAAAGGAGCCCATGGAGATTTTCTATGATAATGAAGGAGCGGTTGCCTTGACCAAGGAACTAAGGGATCATGGTAGATCTAGACATATCGATAGAAAATATCACTTTGTTAGACATCGAGTAGAAGAAGGACAACTCGTAGTAAATAGGATATCATCAGAAGATAACCCAGTAGATCCGCTTACGAAGGGACTGAGCAGGGTTAAGCACTTGTAGCATGCTAGGAGTATTGGGCTGAAGGATGATATTAATATTGATTAGATAGTATTGGAAACGTGTAATAGATAAATGTAATTAATATTTGATGATTAAATAAAAGAGTATTATGTATGAGTAATGTTACTGTCTTATGTTAATTGTTTAACTATTGTTTCACTTTGCATGTTTTGACTTCCAGAATAATTGAGTTTATTAAGAATAATCGAATTATTCAAATTATCCACAATCGTTCATATGTTGGAAGTAGGTATGAATGAAGATTGTCATGAATTGGTGTGTAGATTGTCTAAGTGGTATTAGACATAGCAAAAGTTTACTGCAACGTTCATGAGTGCTTTTGAAGTAGTTTTGAGCATTGGAACAAACCCGCGCTTGCTGGAATCACCTTATGGAATATGATAAGAAGGGTGATCGCAAGACGATAATATCATATGGTCTTAAAACCTAGATATATGGTTTGTTATTTGTTGATTGGTTGTACATTGTTAATGCGAAACCGCATCAGTAACTTGATGTTATAAAACACATTGTTGTGTATAGTTGATTAATGAATAAGTAAATGCATACAAGTCGAAGTTTATCTGTTACTTTTATCCTAAGAAGGAAAAAGCGATATCTCGGCCGCTCGATGATTTGATTTGACTTATGTGTCGGGCCCGGTCAGAACTGAATTGATGTGTTCGATTAAGTTCTATGTCAAATAAATCTGAGATCGAGAAACCAAATGCTAGACAATTGGTTCCATGTAAATGTTTGCATGATATCTAAACAGAGGACTGTACGATCCCTTATCTAAAGGACAATAATGATAAGATCAGAGTTTGACAGCGTCTTGAAGAGCTACGATTGCTAATTGGATTATACTTGTATATATAGTTACTAGACTTATCCAAGTGGGAGACTGTTGGAATAGTGTATAAGGCTGCAACTATATTAGGCAAGTATTTGACCCGGTTGAGCATTGTCACACCCCGAAAACCGGAGGCGGAAACATTTCCGGGGTTGACTCCATGTTGAGTATCAAATCCAATGTACATAGTAAGTAAAGTGAAACAAACATTACATTACATATTAAAAGTTTTACAATATGTTTCAAAAGACACAGTTTATACAGTTATGATACATAATATAGATATAAAGAAAACGAACGAGCCTCGCACGCACACGATCCTGAACCAAGTAAGTCTTCGGGAACCTGTACTATCGTTGACTTGAGAACACAAGCAGTTTGAAAATCAGCATAACGCTGGTGAGTTCATAAGTAGTTTTATTTTGTGAAAATGTTTATGTTTCCTTTCTGTTTCTGAAAATCTAATACACGCCAAGAAAATCCCATATTATCTTAAAAGTTGGTTGTTATTTCACATAAGTAAAGTATGGTTTGGTTATCCAATTCATTGTTCTATTTCCCTTATGTATCAGTGTATTCCTAGGAAAGTCCCATACTTTCCTGAATGTTAGTTATTGTAAAAGATGTAATGTTATTCAGTTGGTTACACTTTTCCGATTATGTATATGTTACCTAGGAATACCCCATGCTTTCCTGTATGTTGGTTTTTAATGTGAAAGATGTATTCTGCTAAACCTGGTTATGTACATAGTTTCCCCAGGAAGGTCCCATACCTTCCTGAATGTTGGTTATCTTATGTAAAAGATGTAAACCGAAACCTGGTTATCTGTAAAATGTAGTAAATTGTTCATTATTACTATAAGTAAATCCCTGTTATCCTAGTTGCGAGTTCCATAACCATACTAAAGACTGAACCTGTGGCAATAAGTAGTCCACAACCTTGTGGCAATAAGTAGTCCACAATCCTTATGACTTTCGTCACCCTTGAACCATTTCGGTTCGCCTATAGCTAGCAGCCAGGTGTGGGGTAGTCAGCCCCGTATAAATCTATACACTCAAGTCACGCTCTCTAAATTCCAGAGATTCTGGTTACGGGTGTAGTCCTCCACTCGCGTATCTCTATGGAGTGTTCGCCGAGGACGTGTCTCCAATCATACGGAATAACAAATTTACTAGTAATAATAGGATAATCCTCCATTCGTGTATCTCTGTGGAATGTTACCGAGGACAAGACTGTGTACGACTTATATTGTTCATGTGTTATAATGTCATGCTTTTAACTGATAAAATGTGGAAACCATCTGTGAAATATATAAAACATAACAGTTTATTAAACCCATTTCACAAATAAATGTTTAAATGATCTGTGTATTCTACTAGTTATCAGTTATGTATATCAATTTTAAAAGCATATGAAATGTGAAACACACACATGAAAATAAGTTTTGAGTACAAGAAAACCCTTGTACTTTGCTTGTGTTGCCCCCCTGAAAACAGTGAAAAACAGTGAAAAAGGTAGGGGTATGAACTCACCGGACTCGGAAATGTGTCGGTTTTGGATACTAGACGTTGGTTCAGGGATTGTTTACTCGCGATGTCCCTTTGTAAAATGTAATAATGTCCATATAATACTAATTAGATTTACAATCACTGATTATTTAGGACATTACACTCCAACGAGGTTAAACATCTCAAAACGAGCGTTTGGAGTGACCCGGGTGATATCTACAGACGTGATATGGCATTAGGGACTTGGGACTTGAGTTTACTCTCCATAAGTAAACATTTAAATGAGTTTAAAACCACAAAACACACCCACACATGAGTTTACGACCGTAAACTCATGTTGGTGTGATTTTGAGGGTTTAAGGGCTTAAATGGACATGGGGATTGCTAGAATGGATATCTAAAATGCCTTGGAACACTTGGAATGAATTAACATCATATAAAAGGGAGTTTACGGCCACACTCTTGGAGTTTATGGCCGTAAACTCACCCATGGCCAAGAATGATTAATTTGAACTACAAAGGACAATCACATGTGATTCTAACTAATTTTCTAAGCATTGTTATGAATTTAGGTTACCATTTAACAAACTTTTAGGAGTTTACGGCCTAGAGGCATGTTCTATGGCCGTAAACTCTCCTTATGCTCTTGAAAAATTAGTTTTTGATGCTTAAAACACTCATATGTAATTCTAGAAAATTTTCCAAGCCTTTAGGGTGGTTTAAGACATCATTTGACACACTTATAGGAGTTTACGGCCTAGGAGGAGTTCTTTGGCCATAAACTCATTTATATAGGGCATTTGGTGTGTTTAAGGTCTCCAAATCATTTTTAGATGAATCCAGGATTTACCACAAGGCCATTGGTTGAGTTTCAAAGCATTTGGACATGTTTAAAGACACTAAATCCCCATTAAAGAGGAGTTTACAGCCCAAGAACATACCTTGGCCATAAACTCTCTTTTTTCCCTTATAAATCATGTTTTAATTGATTTAAGTCTAGATTTGTAAGCCTTATAGTCATATCTAAGTCCCAACTTTGATTTGGAAGGGTAATTTGGCTTAAAAACCCCATTTAATGGAGTTTACGGCCCAAGCTTGCTCCTTGGCCGTAAACTCATGTTCTTGGTCCCAAAACTCAAACATTTCATCAAATTGAAGGCTAAAGATGTTGAATAACATGCTAGGGAGGTTACCTCAAAGATTTGAAGCCTTAAACTTGAGATTTGGACCTTAATTCTAGCTTGAGGAGAGAGGTTGTGAGAGTTTAATGAGAAATTGGCCAAAGGCTTCAAATGAAGTCTTAAAACACTTTATATAGTGTTCGGGAATTGGACACGACGGAATTCTACCCGATACCGACGTTAAGTGGGGCTTTTGGTCATACCCGACCAAATTGTCGTGACTCGATATGGTCGATTCTATAATTGTTCCGATCACTAAAGTGGGGTGTTAAAATGATTTCTAAATGTATTAAGACACCCATTAAGTCATTTTAGGTTGATATAAGCTAATGACTTAATAAAATGGCGAAATCGGAAACGAATTTGAAATCGACGTTTGGTTGATCAAATTGGATTACAAGTTGAGTTACAAGAAGTGATATGAAATTTCGGGTTGTTACATTATCCCCCCGTTAGAGGGAATTTCGTCCCGAAATTCAAGACAAGAAATAAGATAAAATACAAATCATGGATCTAGAAAGAGTTGTGGATACTTCTGTTTCATCGAGTCTTCTCGCTCCCAAGTGAACTCCGGTCCCCGCTTGGCATTCCAGCGAACCTTCACCAACGGGATGCGACTTTGTTTCGTACGTTTGACTTCTCGATCCATGATTTCGATCGGTTCCTCCACGAAGTTGAGGTTTTCATCGATCTCAATCTCGTCTAACGGAATCACTAGGGTTTCATGTGACAACCCTATATTTTTCCAAAAGCATTGTAACGCTCGAAAGCTAAGTACAACGAAATTAACCTCGAAAATAAAGTGTTCAAGTATCTAAGTTGGGATGCATCGAATATTAGATATCATGCCAAGGTTTCCAAAAACATAAAGAACGCTCAAAACCGGGTTATATTGAAGAAATTATAACCACTCGTATATTTACGACGCGACGTTAAAACAATATTTGACATAAAAAGTAGAATCTCAATAAAATGCATTTTAAAGCCTTAAGTATCTAAACGAAAGTTGAAAATCTCCTCAGTAGTAATAAAACAATAAAAAGACAAACGAAAACCGACGCCGAATAAAGAACCTATGAATTTTTATCGAACTTTAGAAGGCCCGGCCTATTAAAAATATATCATTAAAAATAAAGTCAAAACTAGCCGACGGAGTCTAAAGGAAAGTTGTAGAGCATAATCTCACCTACGCGTGGATATAAAGAACGCGAAAAACGGAGCTCGTACGCAAAAGTTACGGAATTTAGAAGTCGGAAGCAGGGATTACGCCCCGCGTACTCTGGGAGTACGCCCCGCGTACTAGACCCAGAGTCGAGTCCCATCGGCCCACCCAAGCTACGCTTAGCTAGCCAGGAGTCGTAAGCCATGACGCCATATTACGCCCAGCGTAACGACGTACGCGCTGCGTACTCCAAAATTACGCCCCGCGTACGATGCAATTCCAGCCTATAAATAGAAAGGTTCAGCTTCGAGTTTTTGCACACTTTCACAACTTCTCAGTCATTCTCCCATACCACTGAGTTCCAGAGACCATTTTTCTCACCTCGGTTTCCGCACTCGAGCCCCCGACGGAAGATTTACGCTGCAGAGATCCCCGAAGAGCCCGACGACGCAACCATCCGCGGACGAAGTTCTGCTCAACCCTAGCCTCTCTCTTCGAAACGGGTGAGTTCATACCCCTACTTTTCAATTCTTTTCACATTTTAGGGGGGGAATACAAGTACATTACAAATCAAAGTATTATTTTTATAATATCGTTCTTATAGAGTGTTGATACAAAAATAACTTTATGTTTTAAAGGGATATTATATCACCAAGTTGTTATTACCAAATGGGAACATACTTTTGACAAACTATAATGAGCATAGTATTCAAGTGATTCATACATTTTACATATACATTTCGACAAATGAAATGCTTTCAAAAGAAGTACAGTCTTTTATCATCGTAAATCTGTTTATACCTAGTAATGTGAGACAGCTTCACGTACGTTCGAGTATGCATTATTAAGTCCTGTATTATATACCATAATCCCTTGTAGGGGGAGCGTGATACTTGTGTATAGATCTATACGGGATTGACAATCCCACACCTAAGCTGTTAGCTACAGCTAGGCCGGCAGGCCTGGGGTGACAAATGTCATAACAGTTCCAATGCCTGAAGAACGTTGTTACAGGCCAACAATGTCATTAGCATGGTTATAAAACTCACATAAAAGTATAAAAACAAGTTAGATTTACGAGATTCATACATGCATTTCAGTTTTCCATTTCATTGTTAATACAAATGTTATCACTATTATTCAAGCATGGAAAACACTAATGCACTCCAACACGGGAAACTTTTCAAATCATCTATAGAAAATATTGGATTTTCTGAAAACCTCGTTCATCGATTTACTATCAAAAAGGACATATTTTTCAATGCAAAACACTTATGAACTCACCAACTTAATTGTTGACACTTTTTCGAAACCACTTGTATTTCTCAGGGAATCAGTAATACAGGTAACTACCAGCTTTTGGAGAAGGAAACACTAAAGATGTTTTATTATTGAACATTTATCATCTCATTGTAATATTCTTTTGCTATTATGTATAACGCAACAACATACGTTTTCATTATATATGTGATGGTTGTGTTACTTTCTTTACAATATTCAATGGTTGTGATACTACGGGAAGTCATCCACCCCCGAATGTTTCCGCCATTCTGGTTTGGGGGTGTGACAGATTGGTATCAAAGCATTGTTTATAGTGAACTAAGTATATCGAACCACATACGATATACAAACTATAAATGCAAAGGGGACCAAAAACCCTCTGGTGAAACATTTTCATGAACAAAATACATTCTTTTAAAGATATACATTTTTACAAGCATGCATAAATCTCGTATCATAACAAGTTTTACTAAAAAGTATTACGGCAAGTTACGACACTACGATTGAGCCTCGGGATATGTAATCATGTCGAGAATAAATATAGCCTGATCAACTATATTTATCCTGGATTTGACCAACGTACGTCGAGGAATGGTCGTAGTGGACAACAAGCCAAGAACTTACCAAATACAAATTAATTTAGTTTCGCCAAATTGAAATATTATAGGAGTATTATTAAAAATAGTTGTACAATTTATAGTTAAGAATAATAAGTCGTTAAATAAAATTTTCTTTTCTTATAAAGTTCTCATACATCCATCCTAGTACAGACAAATGGCCGGATTCCATTTACCAGGAGATCCCTACTACCCAAACCAAGGCAACGGCGGTTGGATAGAAGAAGACCCGGAGGAAGACCCAGAGGAAATCGAAGAAGAGGTCGAGGAAGAACCCGAAGGGGTTATTGAGGGAGAATTCGAAGTCGAAGTCGGAGAGGAATTCGAAGTTGACGAAGAGATCGAGGAGATTTCTAGCGGGACAGACTCCGAGCCAGAAGTGTACGACCCTCCCATCCCCCATCCTCCCGAAATCAGACCATATCAACCGGGACCCATTCCCATGTGGGGAAGTCACCTCTACTACTGGAGCCGCCAGCAAGGTGTACGCCCTCCTTTCGGCATGTGCCGAGATTTTTACAATGTCAGTGGGGGAAGCTCAGCTGATCGAGCACTTCCTGTTATCGTGAACGCTATAGCTACCCAGAACTACGAGACGGACAGGCAAGCAGCCAGAGTTCGTGAAATCAATGCTGCTACCCAAGGTAACGCCGCTGACATCCGCCGTTTGGAAGGACTACATGAGAATACCCAAATCTACACGGGAACACTTCAGAACCAAATGATAGTGGCTCTGGCAGAAATAAGAGGGATGAAGGAACAACAAGCGGATTTTGAGAGGCGACTAATGGGAGTCAAACGGTCGGATGCCGAGTCTAGCTCCAAACGCCGCAAGTAGAGCTTGTTCGATGCCCAACAATTTTGTTATAGATTAGGATTTCGGATAAAAGTTTTTCCTTTATTTCCCTGTTGTATCCGTAATCGGAGATCTCTAGGAGGATCAAATTTTTCCCGAACAAGATATGTAATGTAACACACCTCAAGTGTGACCTATATGAATGAATATGAAGTATTTCTTATTATATACCTCTCAAAAAAATTACGAGTTCTAAATTTCTATGCCTACCTTGAAACCATAAACTAAAGTCAAAACAAATTACAACTAACACACGATTGTCAAAACATTAGAAACTTATAGTATTCATTCTTATTTTTCTCTACCAGAACATGCCTCCTCGTAGATCAACACGCAGAAACTCAACTTCAACACCACCTCCACCACCTCCTCCAATTATGGACACCGTTATGTTCCAGACTGCTGTAACCGCTGCTGTAACTGCAGCAATGGCTCAAATGAGCAACAACGGATCGGGGGGAGGAACAAACAGTTTTACAAATGGCCAAGGTCAAAGCCGTTCAGGGGTATGCACTTACAAAGACTTCACCAACGGAAAACCTATTCCCTTTTACGGGACTGGGGGAGTATTGGCTCTATCTCAATGGATAGAGAAAACAGAAGCTGTATTCGAAATCTGTGCATGTCCTGAAGAAAGCAAAGTAAAGTTCGCCGCTTTTACTTTCTCTGAACGCGCCCTGACATGGTGGAACGGCCACGTCCAGACACTAACCCTGGTGGTGGCAAACTCCATGGGTTGGGAAAACCTGAAAAGAATGCTCCTTCGAGAATACTGCCCAAGAGGCGAGATTCAGAAGCTTGAACAGGAACTGTGGAACCTCTCGATGGTAGGATCGGACATAGCTGGTTACACCAACAGGTTCAGTGACTTAATAACACTTTGCCCAGGAATGTTAACCCTGGAGAGCCAAAAGGTTGAGAGATACATTTGGGGACTATCACCCCAACTTCGAGGAAGTGTACTAGCTTCCAGACCCTTGACTTTCGCCAGCGCCAAGGAACTAGCGCAATCTCTTGTTGATCATGGTGTCTGTCAAGGAGTCGCGGCGATTATGGCTGAACCAACCAAAGGGAACAGCAACAATGAAATCAATGCCAACAACAACAACAAGAAGAAATTTTGGAACAAAAGGAAGGGGCAAACTTCACAAGAACCTTCAAAGAAACAAATGGTTGCAGTTCATGCTGCTACTACCCCCACCACAACTCCTGCTACCTCTGCACCAACAAAACCATATGCAGGGATTCTGCCCAAGTGCGGCAAGTGCAACTACCATCACCATGGTATTTGTCGCGAGATGCACTGTAAGAACTGTGATAGGAAAGGGCACACAGCCCGTTTCTGTAAAGCACCGGCACGACCAATTACTCAGGTTTCTGGCACTGGGGTGAGCCGGGCGTGTTATGGGTGCGGAGAGACTGGACACTTCAGGAGGGATTGTCCCAAGGAAAGGAATATTGGCGGTGTAGGGAGAGTGTTGGCAGTAGGACAGAATGAAGCAATAGCAGACCCGACGGTGGTTACGGGTACGTTCCTACTCAACAACACTTATGCATGCATACTTTTTGACTGCGGTGCGGAGAGAAGTTTTGTGAGTCATAAATTCAAACACCTACTTAATCAAAAACCCCAACCACTCAGTAAAATATTCACTGTAGAAATGGCAAACGGTAAAACAGAACACGCAAACGATTTATACATAGGGTGCACACTAAATTTAAACGAGCGTTTGTTTCAAGTCGATCTTATGCCCATTTCCATAAGAAGTTTCGATGTCATCATCGGTATGGACTGGTTGAGCCTTCACCATGCCGATATCCTTTGCCACGAAAGGGCTGTTCGCTTAAATCTGCTAAACGGCGAAACTCTTGTCATTTATGGCGACAAACCTAGTTCAAGTTTACAAATCATTTCCTGTATTAAAGCACAAAAGTATCTTCGTAAGGAATATCATGCCTTTCTAGCCCACGTAGTAGACAAGGAACGAGAATCGAAAAACATTAAAGATATTCCGGAAGTCTGCAACTTCCCGGATATTTTCCCAGAAGATCTTCCAGGAATCCCACCTGAACGTCAAGTCGAGTTCAGAATCGACTTAATCCCCGGGGCTACCCCTGTAGCAAAGTCGCCGTACCGTTTAGCCCCAGCCGAGATGCAGGAACTATCCAGTCAATTAAACGAGCTGCTGAGCAAGGGATTCATCAGACCAAGTTTCTCACCATGGGGAGCGCCAGTCCTATTTGTGAAGAAGAAGGACGGATCCTTTCACATGTGCATCGATTATCGGGAGCTAAACAAACTCACGATCAAGAACCGATATCCCTTACCGCGCATAGACGATCTATTCGACCAACTTCAGGGAGCAAGCTACTTCTCAAAGATCGATCTAAGGTCTGGTTATCACCAACTGCGAGTACTGGAAGGAGACATCCCCAAAACGGCTTTCCGAACACGTTATGGTCACTACGAATTTGTGGTAATGCCCTTCGGATTGACGAATGCTCCAGCAGTGTTCATGGACTTGATGAACCGAGTATGTCGTCCTTTCCTGGACAAGTTCGTGATCGTGTTCATAGATGATATACTCATCTATTCAAGAAGCCAGGAAGAACACAGCAAACACCTCCGCCAAGTACTGGAAACATTAAGAGCAGAGAAACTTTACGCAAAATTTTCCAAATGTGAATTTTGGATTCGGGAAGTGGATTTCCTAGGACATGTTGTAAGCAAAGAAGGAATACACGTGGATCCTTCCAAGATAAAGGCAATAGATAATTGGACTACTCCAAGAACCCCTACAGAAATCCGACAATTTTTGGGACTCGCCGGGTATTAGCGAAGATTCATACCGAACTTTTCAAAGATTGCCAAGCCACTTACCACCCTAACCCAGAAGAATGTGACCTTCGGCTGGGGAGAAAAACAAGACAGCGCATTTCAGACACTAAAGCGAGCCTTATGTAGTGCGCCCATCCTAACCTTGCCAGAGGGAACGGAGGACTTTGTGGTCTATTGTGATGCATCAAACCAAGGACTTGGGTGTGTCTTAATGCAAAGAGGGAAGGTTATCGCCTACGCCTCAAGGCAACTAAAGACGCACGAAGTGAACTACACAACGCATGATCTTGAGCTAGGAGCAGTCGTCTTCGCTCTGAAGATATGGAGACACTATCTCTACGGCACAAAATGTACCATCTTCACTGATCATAAAAGCCTCCAACATATCCTAAATCAGAAAGAACTCAACATGAGACAGAGGCGATGGGTAGAACTACTTAGTGATTATGAATGCGAAATTCGATATCACCCCGGAAAGGCTAATGTAGTGGCTGATGCACTCAGTCGGAAGGAGTACTCAGGCCGCCGAGTGAAATCCCTAACTATGACAATCCATTCACACCTGTTCACGCAAATCAAGGAAGCCCAAATAGAAGCCTTGAAATCCGAAAATGTGACAGGAGAAGCCCTAAGAGGAATGGATAAGAACCTTGAGACCAAGAACAACGGAATTCGTTATTTCATGGATCGAATTTGGATACCGAAGTTTGGTGGATTCAGAGAAATCGTTATGGACGAAGCCCATAAAACACGATACTCCATACATCCCGGCTCCGATAAGATGTATCTCGATCTCAAGAAGTTGTACTGGTGGCAAAACATGAAAGCCGAAATTGCTACCTACGTGAGCAAATGCCTGACATGTGCCAAGGTCAAGGTGGAATATCAGAAGCCCTCGGGTTTATTACAACAACCAGAAATACCTGAATGGAAGTGGGAGCAGATAACCATGGATTTCATAACAAAATTACCCAAGACAACAAGCGGACTCGACACCATTTGGGTAATTGTCGACAGGTTAACTAAGTCAGCGCATTTCCTACCGATCAAAGAGACGGATAAATTGGAGAAGTTAACAAGGACATACCTCAGAGAAATTGTACGACTGCATGGTGTACCCATATCCATTATCTCAGACCGAGATAGTAGATTCACCTCAAGGTTCTGGCAGTCGTTACAAAAAGCTTTGGGGACAAGGCTAGACATGAGTACCGCTTATCACCCACAAACCGACGGCCAGAGCGAGAGAACTATACAAACCCTAGAAGACATGCTGAGAGCTTGCGTAATCGATTTTGGCAAAGCATGGGACACACATCTACCCTTGGTCGAGTTCTCGTACAACAATAGCTACCACACCAGTATTAAAGCTGCCCCGTTCGAAGCCCTCTATGGCCGCAAATGCAGGTCACCTTTGTGCTGGGCCGAAGTGGGGGACACACAACTAGCAAAAGGACAAGCAACTGACAACACGCTCACTGGGCCAGAAATCATACGGGAGACTACGGAGAAGATTGTTCAAATCCGAGAACGTCTAAAAGCATCAAGGGATAGACAAAAGAGTTACGCAGATAAGAGACGAAAACCCTTGGAATTCCAAGTTGGAGACCATGTCCTACTCAAAGTCTCACCTTGGAAAGGCTTAATACGCTTCGGAAGACGTGGAAAACTGAACCCTAGATACATCGGACCATTCGAGATCCTTGCCAGGATCGGTCCAGTGGCTTACAAACTTAGACTACCTCAGGAACTCCACAACGTACACCCTACCTTTCACGTATCGAATCTGAAGAAGTGCTTATCCGACGAGACCCTTGTCGTCCCTCTAGAAGAAATTGCAATAAATGAAAACCTCCAGTTTGTGGAGGAACCAGTAGAGATCATGGATCGGGAAATCAAAAGGACTAAACAAAGCCGAATACCCATTGTAAAGGTCCGCTGGAACGCCAAGCGAGGACCTGAATACACTTGGGAACGCGAGGACCAGATGAAACAAAAGTACCTGCATCTTTTTCCAAAACTGTAAACGCTATCTTAGAGTAAATTTCGGGACGAAATTCCCTTAACAGGGGGATGATGTGACAAACCTATATTTTTCCAAAAGCATTGTAATGCTCGAAAGCTAAGTACAACGAAATTAACCTCGAAAATAAAGTGTTCAAGTATCTAAGTTGGGATGCATCGAATATTAGATATCATGCCAAGGTTTCCAAAAACATAAAGAACGCTCAAAACCGGGTTATATTGAAGAAATTATAACCACTCGTATATTTACGACGCGACGTTAAAACAATATTTGACATAAAAAGTAGAATCTCAATAAAATGCATTTTAAAGCCTTAAGTATCTAAACGAAAGTTGAAAATCTCCTCAGTAGTAATAAAACAATAAAAAGACAAACGAAAACCGACGCCGAATAAAGAACCTATGAATTTTTATCGAACTTTAGGAGGCCCGGCCTATTAAAAATATATCATTAAAAATAAAGTCAAAACTAGCCGACGGAGTCTAAAGGAAAGTTGTAGAGCATAATCTCACCTACGCGTGGATATAAAGAACGCGAAAAACGGAGCTCGTACGCAAAAGTTACGGAATTTAGAAGTCGGAAGCAGGGATTACGCCCCGCGTACTCTGGGAGTACGCCCCGCGTACTAGACCCAGAGTCGAGTCCCATCGGCCCGCCCAAGCTACGCTTAGCTAGCCAGGAGTCGTAAGCCATGACGCCATATTACGCCCAGCGTAACGACGTACGCGCTGCGTACGTAAGTACGCCCTGCGTACTCCAAAATTACGCCCCGCGTACGATGCAATTCCAGCCTATAAATAGAAAGGTTCAGCTTCGAGTTTTTGCACACTTTCACAACTTCTCAGTCATTCTCCCATACCACTGAGTTCCAGAGACCATTTTTCTCACCTCGGTTTCCGCACTCGAGCCCCCGACGGAAGATTTACGCTGCAGAGATCCCCGAAGAGCCCGACGACGCAACCATCCGCGGACGAAGTTCTGCTCAACCCTAGCCTCTCTCTTCGAAACGGGTGAGTTCATACCCCTACTTTTCAATTCTTTTCACATTTTAGGGGGGGAATACAAGTACATTACAAATCAAAGTATTATTTTTATAATATCGTTCTTATAGAGTGTTGATACAAAAATAACTTTATGTTTTAAAGGGATATTATATCACCAAGTTGTTATTACCAAATGGGAACATACTTTTGACAAACTATAATGAGCATAGTATTCAAGTGATTCATACATTTTACATATACATTTCGACAAATGAAATGCTTTCAAAAGAAGTACAGTCTTTTATCATCGTAAATCTGTTTATACCTAGTAATGTGAGACAGCTTCACGTACGTTCGAGTATGCATTATTAAGTCCTGTATTATATACCATAATCCCTTGTAGGGGGAGCGTGATACTTGTGTATAGATCTATACGGGATTGACAATCCCACACCTAAGCTGTTAGCTACAGCTAGGCCGGCAGGCCTGGGGTGACAAATGTCATAACAGTTCCAACGCCTGAAGAACGTTGTTACAGGCCAACAATGTCATTAGCATGGTTATAAAACTCACATAAAAGTATAAAAACAAGTTAGATTTACGAGATTCATACATGCATTTCAGTTTTCCATTTCATTGTTAATACAAATGTTATCACTATTATTCAAGCATGGAAAACACTAATGCACTCCAACACGGGAAACTTTTCAAATCATCTATAGAAAATATTGGATTTTCTGAAAACCTCGTTCATCGATTTACTATCAAAAAGGACATACTTTTCAATGCAAAACACTTATGAACTCACCAACTTAATTGTTGACACTTTTTCGAAACCACTTGTATTTCTCAGGGAATCAGTAATACAGGTAACTACCAGCTTTTGGAGAAGGAAACACTAAAGATGTTTTATTATTGAACATTTATCATCTCATTGTAATATTCTTTTGCTATTATGTATAACGCAACAACATACGTTTTCATTATATATGTGATGGTTGTGTTACTTTCTTTACAATATTCAATGGTTGTGATACTACGGGAAGTCATCCACCCCCGAATGTTTCCGCCATTCTGGTTTGGCGGTGTGACATTTCATCGGATAGGCACTTCTTGAGGTTTGAAACATGAAAGACGGGATGGATGTTACTGAGTTCGTGAGGTAGATGAAGCTTATAGGCTACCGGACCAACTCTGGCGACGATTTCAAAAGGTCCAATGTACCTCGGATTAAGTTTCCCACGCTTACCAAAGCGTACAGTGCCTTTCCAGGGCGAGACCTTCAACAGAACACAGTCACCAACCTGGAATTCTAGTGGTTTCCGACGATTATCAGCGTAACTCTTCTGGCGATCGCGCGAGGCCTTTAGTCGTTCACGGATTTCAATAATCTTCTCAGTGGTTTCACGGATGATCTCAGGACCAGTGAGAGCACTGTCAGAGACTCGACTCTTGGCTAGCTGTGTATCTCCCACCTCGGCCCAACACAGAGGGGATCTGCACTTGACACCGTATAGGGCTTCGAACGGGGCAGCCCTAATGCTGGTGTGGTAACTGTTGTTGTACGAGAATTCGATCAAAGGTAGATGTGCGTCCCACAACTTTCCAAAGTCAATGACACATGCCCTAAGCATGTCTTCCAGAGTTTGGATTGTTCTCTCACTCTGTCCATCTGTCTATGGATGATATGCCATGCTCATGTCTAGTTGGGTTCCAAGGGCTTTCTGGAGAGATTGCCAAAATCGGGAAGTAAACCTGCTATCTTGATCAGAGATAATGGATGCAGGTACACCGTGTAGTCGGACTACCTCCTGAATATAAATCCGCGCCAGTCTTTCCATCTTGAATGATTCTTTGATTGGAACGAAGTGAGCTGACTTTGTCAAACGATCGACAATCACCCAAATGGTATCATACCCACTCGAGCACTTGGGTAGTTTGGTGATGAAATCCATGGTGATCATCTCCCATTTCCATTCAGGTATCTTGGGTTGCTGGAGCAGACCCGAGGGTTTCTGATGTTCAATTTTTACCTTGGCGCAAGTCAGACACTTGCCCACAAATGAAGCTATCTCAGCCTTCATATTTGGCCACCAATATTGTTTCTTGAGATCTAAGTACGTCTTGTCAGAGCCCGGGTGAACAGAGTATCTGGTTCTGTGTGCTTCCTCCATGACTAACTCTTTGAATCCTACAGACTTGGGAATCCAGATCCGATCCATGAAACAATGGACTCCGTCACCTCTGATCGCAAGTTTCTTTTCCATTCCTCTCAAAACTTCAGTTGACATGTTCTCGGGTTTAAGGGCTTCTAACTGAGCTTCTTGGATTTGCATGGGTAGGTTGGAATAGATGGTTATTGACTGGCTCTTCACCTTGTGGCTTGTACTCTCCTTTCGGCTAAGGGCATCTGCTACCACATTGGCCTTGCCGGGATGGTAACGGATTTCACACTCATAATCACTGAGTAATTCTACCCATCGCCTTTGTCTCATGTTCAAGTCTTTCTGGTCGAAGATGTGTTGCAGGCTCTTATGGTCAGTGAAGATCGTGCACTTGGTTCCGTAGAGGTAATGCCTCCAAATCTTCAATGCAAAGACTACGGCTCCTAGCTCCAAGTCGTGTGTGTTATAGTTGACCTCGTGTGCTTTCAACTGTCTAGAGGCATAAGCAATTACTTTTCCTCTCTGCATAAGCACACAGCCTAAACCTTGATTAGACGCATCGCAGTAAACAACAAAGTCCTCTGCCCCTTCGGGTAGGGACAGGACAGGCCGGCTGCACAAAGCTTTCTTCAGCGTCTGAAATGCAGTTTCTTGTTTATCACCCCAACAAAAGGGTACACCTTTCTGTGTTAGATTGGTTAGAGGTTTTGCGATTATGGAAAAGTTTTGGATGAACCTTCGATAATAGCCAGCGAGACCCAAGAATTGTCGGATTTCTGTGGGTGTCTTCGGTGCTGACCAATTCCTATTTCCTTAATCTTGGAAGGATCGACATGAATACCCTCCTCACTCAACACGTGACCAAGGAAAGTTACCTTCTGTATCCAGAACTCGCATTTTGAAAACTTCGCATATAACTTCTCGGATCGCAGGGTCTCCAACACTAGCCTCAAGTGTTGTTTGTGGTCTTCTTCACTTCGGGAATAGACGAGTATGTCATCGATGAACACTATGACAAACTTATCCAAATAAGGACGACACACCTGGTTCATCAGATCCATGAACACTGCCAGTGCATTGGTTAGACCAAAGGGCATTACTACGAACTCGTAGTGTCCATATCGAGTTCTGAAAGTTGTTTTGGACACATCACTTTCATGAACTCGTAACTGATGGTACCCTGACCGAAGGTCTATCTTAGAGAAGTAACTGGCTCTCTGGATTTGATCGAAAAGGTCATCTATTCGCGGAAGAGGATATCGGTTTTTGACAGTCAACTTGTTCAGCTCGCGATAATCGATACACGTACGAAAGGATCCATCCTTCTTCTTGACAAACAAAACCGGAGCTCCCCAGGGTGAGGAACTCGGTCTAATGAATCCTTTGCTAAGCAACTCGTTAAGTTGACTGGATAACTCCTGCATCTCTGCTGGAGCTAAGCGATACGGAGACTTCGCTACGGGAGTAGCCCTAGGAATTAGGTCAATACGGAACTCGACCTGACGCTCAGGAGGGATTCCTGGAAGCTCTTCGGGAAACACATCAGGAAAATTACAGACCTCGGGGATGCTCGCGAGGTCTTTAACTTCTTGTTTCTCGTTGATTACATGGGCCAAGAATGCAACACACTCCTTTCGCAGGAGTTTCTGAGCTTTGATGCAGGAAATGATACGAAGGTTGGAACCGAGTTTATCGCCATAGATCACTAGGGTTTGACCCGAAGGAAGGTTGAGACGGATGACTTTTTCGAAGCAAAGGATATCTGCATGATTGGGACTCAACCAATCCATGCCAATGATGACATCAAATCTCTTTATGGATACTAGCATAAGATCGATAGGAAATGAATGGTCGTTCAGGGTAAGAGTACAATCTACGAATACCTCACTCGCGCTTTCTTTCTCACCGTTCGCCATCTCGATGGTAAACGTTTCGGTTAAAGGTTGGGAATCATGTTTTAGGTTATGTTTGAATGCATGACTAATAAAACTCCTCTCATCACCCGAATCAAAAAGAATATTAGCATACGAGTTGTCGAGAAGGAACGTACCCGAGACAACAGTGGGATCGGCGACCGCTTCTTCCCGTCCCATAGCAAGGACCCTTCCGGTGTTGTCAGCATTAGTCTTCTTGGGGCAGTTCCTTTTAAAGTGCCCGGCTTCACCATAGTTATAACAGGCTTGACCGACGCCTGTTCCAGATGATTGATTTGCTGATTGGGTCGGAGCTTTGCAGTATCGAACGGTGTGCCCCTTCTTACCACAATTGGTATAGGATAGTTCTCGACAGGGACCAGGGTTGTGGTGATACTTGCATTTTTCACAAAGAGGGAGGTTACCAACATATCGGCTGGTAGGAGTTGGAGCTGTGGATCCCACAACAGAGGCAGCAGCAACGGGGGTAGTAGCAGCATGTACTGCTACTGTTTGTTGTCTTTTGGAGGAGCCTTGGGAAGATTGACCCTTCTTCTTCTTCCAGAATTTTCTTTTCTCACCACTGCTTTTAGTCGACTCAGGGGTAGCAGTGGTGGCTTCCTCAACATCATCACTGTGGTGAATTATGGCTTGGGCTAAAGTCTTAGCACTATCGTAAGTATCCGGGCGAGCAGCTAAGACATGACCCTTTGTCGGATTGGTTAACCCCCAAATAAACCTCTCGATCTTTTTGCTTTCAGGAGTGACTAGACCAGGGCAAAGAAGGGCAAGGTCATCAAATCGGGATGTGTAGGCGGCAATGTCGGAACCTTTCATCTTCAGGTTCCAGAGCTCGTGCTCTAGCTTTTGCATTTCACCTCGGGGACAATATTCAGCAAGAAGGAGTTCTTTCATAGCCTCCCAGCTCATGGCATTGGCTACAGGGAGGGTTAAGGATTTGACTCGGCCATTCCACCAAGTCAATGCTTTATCAAGAAAGGTACAAGCTGCGAACTTGACCTTATCGGACTCAGCACAGGCACAAATTTCGAAGATGGATTCGATCCTCTCGAACCATCGGGATAAGGAAATGACACCACCAGTGCCATTAAAGAAAGAAGGCTTCGCATTCATGAAGTCCTTGTAGGAACCCTCCTTACGGCGTTCCTGGTTACCATCTTGATTCTGATTATTGCCTCCTGGACCACTGGTGTTTAGCTGGGACATGGCAGCTGCCACCGCGGCGGTAACTGCTGTTTGAAATAACACGGGATCGATTTCAGGAGGAGGTGGCGGAGGGTTGTTGGAGTTGGATCTTCTTCTGGGAGGCATCTTGATCTAATAAGATCAAGAAAGAGAGAGGATGATAAGTCCTCTGAATTGAATCAAGAGATATGACATATATTTATTCCAAATAAGCGATAAAACAGGAAAGAGTTATTGAAGCAGGTAAACTATCGCTAACGAAACGATCGGGGGTCTATACGTGTACGATGATTCGAGAAATACTCCCATAGTATTTCATGATTTGCTACGATACTGGCTCGATGTTTGTGGTATTAAGGTAAGTTTTAGGCATGCTGCATACCACAGTCACTCCCAAGCACATGTTGGCCGTGTCTCGAATGAATATAGTTGGCCAGGCTATATTGACCCTAGACACGACTACATAACTGCCCAGGTTTAACCGCAGTACACAACACCCATTTACTTATGTTTTGTTCTATTTATAGTTACGAATCTCGACGGTTCGGTATATTTGTATACTTTTGAAAATACTTGTAATCTGAAGATACTTTTATTTCAGAGCACTTAGGCCCTTTAGTGATTATAGTTTTATACCATGTAAAGTTTGGTATACTTTATTCACTATAAACAAGGGCTCTGATACCAATCTGTCACACCCCGAAAACCGAAGGCGGAAACATTTCCGGGGTTGACTCCACGTTGAGTATCAAATCCAATGTACATAGTAAGTAAAGTGAAACAAACATTACATTACATATTAAAAGTTTTGCAATATGTTTCAAAAGACACAGTTTATACAGTTGTGATACATAATATAGATATAAACAAAACGAACGAGCCTCGCACGCACACGATCCTGAACCAAGAAAGTCTTCGGGTACCTGTACTATCGTTGACTTGAGAACACAAGCAGTTTGAAAATCAGCATAACGCTGGTGAGTTCATAAGTAGTTTTATTTTGTGAAAATGTTTATGTTTCCTTTCTGTTTCTGAAAATGTAATACACGCCAAGAAAATCCCATATTATCTTAAAAGTTGGTTGTTATTTCACATAAGTAAAGTATGGTTTGGTTATCCAATTCATTGGTCTATTTCCCTTATGTATCAGTGTATTCCCAGGAAAGTCCCATACTTTCCTGAATGTTAGTTATTGTAAAAGATGTAATGTTATTCAGTTGGTTACACTTTTCCGATTATGTATATGTTACCCAGGAATGCCCCATGCTTTCCTATATGTTGGTTTTTAATGTGAAAGATGTATTCTGCTAAACCTGGTTATGTACATAGTTTCCCCAGGAAGGTCCCATACCTTCCTGAATGTTGGTTATCTTATGTAAAAGATGTAAACCGAAACCTGGTTATCTGTAAAATGTAGTAAATTGTTCATTATTACTATAAGTAAATCCCTGTTATCCTAGTTGCGAGTTCCATAACCATACTAAAGACTGAACCTGTGGCAATAAGTAGTCCACAACCTTGTGGCAATAAGTAGTCCACAATCCTTATGACTTTCGTCACCCTTGAACCATTTCGGTTCGCCTGTAGCTAGCAGCCAGGTGTGGGGTAGTCAGCCCCGTATAGATCTATACACTCAAGTCACGCTCTCTAAATTCCAGAGATTCTGGTTATGGGTGTAGTCCTCCACTCGCGTATCTCTATGGAGTGTTCGCCGAGGACGTGTCTCCAATCATACGGAATAACAAATTTACTAGTAATAATAGGATAATCCTCCATTCGTGTATCTCTGTGGAATGTTACCGAGGACAAGACTGTGTACGACTTATATTGTTCATGTGTTATAATGTCATGCTTTTAACTGATAAAATGTGGAAACCATTTGTGAAATATATAAAACATAACAGTTTATTAAACCCATTTCACAAATAAATGTTTAAATGATCTGTGTATTCTACTAGTTATCAGTTGTGTATATCAATATTAAAAGCATATGAAATGTGAAACACACACATGAAAATAAGTTTTGAGTACAAGAAAACCCTTGTACTTTGCTTGTGTTTCCCCCCTGAAAACAGTGAAAAACAGTGAAAAAGGTAGGGGTATGAACTCACCGGACTCGGAAATGTGTCGGTTTTAGATACTAGACGTTGGTTCAGGGATTGTTTACTCGCGATGTCCCTATGTAAAATGTAATAATGTCCATATAATACTAATTAGATTTACAATCACTGATTATTTAGGACATTACACTCCAACGAGGTTAAACATCTCAAAACGAGCGTTTGGAGTGACCCGGGTGATATCTACGGACGTGATATGGCATTAGGGACTTGGGACTTGAGTTTACTCTCCATAAGTAAACATTTAAATGAGTTTAAAACCACAAAACACACCCACACATGAGTTTACGGCTGTAAACTCATGTTGGTGTGATTTTGAGGGTTTAAGGGCTTACATGGACATAGGGATTGCTAGAATGGATATCTAAAATGCCTTGGAACACTTGGAATGAATTAACATCATATAAAAGGGAGTTTACGGCCACACTCTTGGAGTTTACGGCCGTAAACTCACCCATGGCCAAAATGATTAATTTGAACTACAAAGGACAATCACATGTGATTCTAACTAGTTTTCTAAGCATTGTTATGAATTTAGGTTACCATTTAACAAAGTTTTAGGATTTTACAGCCTAGAGGCATGTTCTATGGCCGTAAACTCTCCTTATGCTCTTGAAAAATTAGTTTTTGATGCTTAAAACACTCATATGTAATTCTAGAAAATTTTCCAAGCCTTTAGGGTGGTTTAAGACATCATTTGACACACTTATAGGAGTTTATGGCCTAGGAGGAGTTCTTTGGCTGTAAACACATTTATGTAGGGCATTTGGTGTGTTTAAGGTCTTCAAATCATTTTTAGATGAATCTAGGATTTACCACAAGGCCATTGGTTGAGTTTCAAAGCATTTGGACATGTTTAAAGACACTAAATCCCCATTAAAGAGGAGTTTACGGCCCAAGAACATACCTTGGCCGTAAACTCTCTTTTTTCCCTTATAAATCATGTTTTAATTGATTTAGGTCTAGATTTGTAAGCCTTATAGTCATATCTAAGTCCCAACTTTGATTTGGAAGGGTAATTTGGCTTAAAAACCCCATTTAATGGTGTTTACGGCCCAAGCTTGCTCCATGGCCATAAACTCATGTTCTTGGTCCCAAAAATCAAATATTTCATCAAATTGAAGGCTAAAGATGTTGAATAACATGCTAGGGAGGTTACCTCAAAGATTTGAAGCCTTAAACTTGAGATTTGGACCTTAATTCTAGCTTGAGGAGAGAGGTTGTGAGAGTTTAATGAGAAATTGGCCAAAGGCTTCAAATGAAGTCTTAAAACACTTTATATAGTGTTCGGGAATTGGATACGACGGAATTCTACCTGATACCAACGTTAAGTGGGGCTTTTGGTCATACCCGACCAAATTGTCGTGACTCGATATGGTCGATTCTATAATTATTCCGATCACTAAAGTGGGGTGTTAAAATGATTTCTAAATGTATTAAGACACCAATTAAGTCATTTTAGGTTGATATAAGCTAATGACTTAATAAAATGGCGAAATCGGAAACGAATTTGAAATCGACGTTTGGTTGATCAAATTGGATTACAAGTTGAGTTACAAGAAGTGATATGAAATTTCGGGTTGTTACAAGCATGGTCCTTTTGGGTTGCCTTCACCATAGCAACTTGACAGGATGATTTATAATGAGAGAAGAAATATTATTAATATATTATGAGAACCATATAAGGAATAATAATATTATTATTTGACTAATATAACTCATAAATTAATTAGGAATTAATTTGGTGACTTAAAGAGATTAATTAAATAAAGGGGCATGAACTGTCAATTGAATGATAGTTGTATTTTGGGCTATAATCCCTTAAGGATAAAGGGGGATGGTTTTGAGGCTTAGGATAGACCTTAAAATCGTCCAAGGCTTATCATTAGGGTATTGGATTACTTAGGGCCTAAGTTATCCAATTAGGGTTTTAAGGGTGAAACCCTAGGAGCCTTACAAGTATAAATAGACCCAAGGGGTTGATGAAATCGGCATTCTTGCCTTTGGAAGAAACCTGGCCAACTTCCTCCTCTCTCTTATCTCTCTCTAATCATCCTCTTGCTAAGTTGGTGTTTGTAAGCCATTAGAGGAGTGACAATTATGACTCTAAAGCTTCAAGGACAAGAAGATTCAAGCAAGTGATTCAAGGTAATCTTTCAAATCTGATTTCTTATGTTATTATACTCTAATAGTCATTAGAAGTCTTGGATTCAATGCATGTTCAATTAGAGAAACCTAGATCTGAACAGTAGGGTTTGTATGTGCACATAGGAATGTTCATATGGCCAAAACCCATCACTATGAACTCCATCACCATAGTTCAACCATTAAATGAGAGTATGATTTTGGTAGTGTTCTAAAAATAGAAGGATGAAAGTATTTGGACAAACATTTCCCTAGGAGATTAGACGTTTTTCGATGTCATTGGTAGCAAAGATGTGATAAGTTTAGGAAAATTGACCTTGGAGTAGGTCTTACATCACACCAACATTGAGAAAATTTTTACAGTAAAAAGACCTAACCTACTGAAAGTTCATGGTCTTAACAAAAGCATGAAATTAATACTAGAGTCTATACATAGACCTAATTTATATCCAAAAGAGAGAGTAGAGTAGACTCTACTTGCGACAATAATTGCTTGAATGAGTCCTTGATTCTGCCAGACGACGCTCCATGTCCAGCATGAGCCTTTCAAACGTTGCCTCATGACCTCGAAGTTCTCCAACTTCAGCTTGGGTTCTAGTTAGTTCTCGCTGCAGGGTCACATTTTGGTTCAGGGTTCTTCCATGAGCAGTATCTAGAAGGCGAATGTGAACTATAGTGACTCCCGCATCGACATCAACCTCCATGAACCGGTTGATGGTTGCCCTTCCTTATTCCTCATTACGAGCAACCCTGCGAACCAGAACAGGTAAGATTTTGTCTGTTGAGCCTCCCTCACTCAGATTGTAGAAGGTTCGGTCTCCATTGTAGGGTAAGGGTTGATCTTGCTCGGGACTCCATCTTTTCAAGTTTGCTGCCCACAGAGGTGTAGGACCTTGAAATCCTGGTTGAGGGTTAGGATTTGGGATAGGAGCCACCATAGGTAGATTATTGACTTCTGGCTTGGCATCATTCCATCCACCATTACCTTGGTTGGGAAAGTACGGGTCACCGGGGAGATGGGATCCAACCATGTTATTTAAGTGAGAAGAGGGGTAAAAGAGATAGTTAATAGACATACTACTTCAGATAACTATAGAATGATCTTTACTAGTTACTTCACTAATTGCGTAGTGCATAATAATCATATGCAACTAGAACGGGATATACCTTCGAATAAGTAACCTAACTCTAAGTCCACAACCTAACAAGGAACATGATGTAAAGCAAAGATCACAGATTCTAAGTCTGTGACACCCTAGTCACATATAACCATAGCGTATCCACTCAGCAACTATTGACCTACTAATAAGGACTTTTTAGTTCTCAAATAAGTAGTTATGGTAACACAAAATATTCTTATAGTATTTTAAGTTTATGTTCTGTTCTAAAGTTTTCATTGTAGTAGAGTTGGTAAGTTTTTAGACTTGCTGCAACACCACAACCATTCCTAGGCACATGCTAATCACTTCTCGGAAAAATATAGTTGATCATGCTATATCACACCCAGATCTGATCATATGTTCCCAAGCCTACTTGTGTTGTCCAATAATCACAATACTTTTGTTCTGACCTAGTATGACACTGATTTTAGTATGAATGCACATATGTATACTTTAGTTAAATATTTTATTATTTAAAAAGTGTAAACTCTTGGTCAGAGTATTTTAATCATGATGTGTTTATAATTGTATATCTTTTATAGGTTGATATACTCAATTCACTATAAAAAAAGCTTTGATACCAATCTGTCACACCCCTAAACCTGAACGGCGGAAACATTCGGGGGCGAAGGACGTCATGTACAATATCACAACACTTTAATATTAAAGTGTTTACATTGTATTCATATTTGCACATCGTAGACTCCAAAAGTAAATAACAAAACAAGGACTAAACGCTACTATGCTCTGTCGTCACAAAATCTGCGCATGTAACTGTCTACTGGATTCCTAAGAATACAATTTATTTTGAAAGAGAGAAGGCCAGCATTTAAGCTAGTGAGTTCATAAGCGTTGTTTTTTTTCAAAAAGGTACATTCTTTATTCTTTGAAAGTGTTGCGGTGTTTCTCCAGAAAATCCTATGTTTTCTTATTAGTTGAATGGAATGTAGTCTTACAACCTTAAGACAAAAATTGTATAAGTTCTTTTACTTAAAGAATGATGTATTGAAATAAATAATCTTATTTGTTTCTAGAAAGTAATGTTGATCATCGTTTACTAGTAAAATGATGATGTTTATCCCGCAAAATCCTATGTTTTCACTAATGTGAGAAGTAGTCTTAAATGAACCAAGACCAAAAAAATGTAAGTAAATATGTCATACTTAAACTGAAAATGTGTAGTTTTATCAGTAAATGAAACTATAGGAAGCTTGAAATTGTACGTAAAAGTAACTATAATATTACTTTTCCTGTAAAACTAAATAGCATAATATTTGTCTATTTTGTGAGTTTTCATAACTGTACTAAGATAAATTTGCCTGCCGCGACGTTCTTCAGGCGTTGGAATGTTACGATAATTGTCACCCCTTGGACTGTAGCTAACAGTCAAGGTGCGGGATCATCAATCCCGTATAGATCTATACACGCTTATCACGTTCTCTAGGTGGAGATTCTGGTTATAAATCAAGGCTTTCTTGTATACCTTGATAGGTACGAGGAAGACGAAATGCCTCACATATTCTCAACTAAGTCACGTATTCTAAAAATGTATATGAATGATTTCTAAAAAGATTACCTTTTCTACGGTGTTGACAAAGGCATAATAATGAGTTGTGTTTTCTTATATAAACATAATGTTATTGTTGAAATGGTTACTGTTGAAGGTATTATGTTGCGTTATGGGCCTATGTTATTTAGTATACTTTGTATTCACAGTTTTGGGCCTGTCCAACCGTGTTTGTTATTCTAGGGTATATTATATAAAGTGCATGCATTCATTCTTATCATTAACAGTTTTCTTAATTGTCTCATTTATTGTTCTGTAAACCCTAGCGCACCTCTACAGAGGAAGTTCTTAATCGATCTCTTCTGAGGTGTGACTATATTTTAATCATTCGACATAAGGATTGATTCATTGATTTTTCTTGTGTTTATTGTTCGTAATTATTTACCTGTTAAAGATCTAATCGATCTAAAAAAATTTAACTCATGAGTTGGTATCAGAGCAAGAGACTGTGTAATCTATACACATCTCTTTTGTCGAAGAAGGTTTCAGGGTTTTCCGCGAATATTGATCTCTGTTAGAAGCCATCATTTTTTTGTTGACGCAGTTCTTGGATTTCAATTTTACCCATAACTTTATTTACAAGTCTGATCTTGAACAGGTTTTTCGCAATATCATCATGTCACATGAAGATTTCAACACAAACCCTATCAATATCTCCAACAGCATTGGATCCACAAATAGAATTCCCATTATATATACTCAGGATTACGAAGTAGGGACACATCACTTTGAAGACTATGTGATCGGTTCTGAAGACAATGGGTATTTGATCTGAGAAGCGATCACTGTAGGTCCGTTCGCTCACTCTGGCACAAACCGAGTCATAAAGACTCAAAAGGAGTACAACCAACTTATGGTTGATTTTAAGGACGTTCCTGAAGATGAAAAGGATAAGTTTGTATGCAATATAAAAGCACTTAGAATGATTAGATTTGCCTTACAATCTAACACCTTTCGGTTGGTTAGCTCATACACGACAGCGAAAGAGGTTTGGGATAGGTTAAAAGAGTTGTATTCTACTGATGAGGATCTAGAGTATTCAATCCAGACTCTATTACTTTCAGAGTTTGGAGACTTCAAGCAGAAGCCTGAAGATAAGCTTATCCAAGCCTTTGATCGCTTTAATCATCTTCTTAGCAAAATGATAAAGCATGGCATAGAGAGGAAAGTTATTGAGAAAAAGGTTACATTTATGAATGGATTAAGATTAGAATGGATGGTTGCAGTGTCTACTATAAAGGCCCATGAACAATTCAAGGCTTACTCTTTGGTGAAGCTAGTGGGGATACTAAAGTCACATGAAGGTGAAGTGACTAAAGAAACGAACGTGGTTTCATGCATGGGTTCTTTAGCCCTAATTTTCAAAGGAAAGAATGCAGTGGAAGAAGAAGAAGATTTAGATCTCTCTGAATTTGATCTGACCAATGAAGAATATGCTTTGATGGTTTCAAACCCAAAGAAGTTCATTCAGAGAAAGTTTCCCACCAATAAGAACCAAAACTGGCAAGGAAACTACAATTCAGCAAAGGCAAAGGGGGAACCGAAGATCACTCCCTAGCAAGAAGAACCGAAGAAGGAAAGCAAGATGTCAAGTGACATAGGATTTAATTGTCACTTCAGTGGAGGAAAAAACCACTTTGCAAAGGACTGTATGTTGAGGAAGATGTCAGAGAAGAATGAAAGTGATGACGATGAAGCATACTACCTGCGAAAGCTATAAGAGATTAAGAAGAAGAAAGCTGCTACAAATAACACTATGAATGTTCTTATTGTGAAGGAAACTGTTGCAGATGATGAATTTGGTAGTGTTGAAGTCTGGCCTACTGATTCAGAGGATGAAGAAGTGAGAAAGCCTACACATGGTAGAGCTTTCGTGGCGATAGAAGACTAGTATGCGGTTGAAGGAAAGTGATTGATGGTGACAGCTGGAGTGTCACATATGAGGAACTACACCACTGATGGGGGTCAGGATGAAGCGAAGGAACGAGAGGACAGATGCTTCGCTGCCAAACCTGTTGGTGAGTAGATCAATGAGTGCGACCAATTGATCACGAAGGTACAATATATTCTCGAATCATTAAAAATCCATGTCACAAACTATGCAAAAGAATTGAACGAATTAAAAACTAAATTTTCTAGTTTATGCGGTAGTTTAACCCAAAATCGCCTCACAAATTCTAACCTAACTTATGAACTCAGCAGGGTGTCTTTGAAGAGTATGGAGAGGTGAATGTGGATTGAGCAAAAGGAGAAAGAGTTAATTATAATTAAGGATGAGACAATTTATTTGCAAAGGGATAATTTGAAGCTTTTATGTGACAACCCGAAATTTATTCCGTCATTTTTAACCCCTTTTCCGTTAATAAGCCTCGTTTTATTTAACTGTCTGTTAACTTTTGGACTGGCTAATTAAATTGGGACTTCTTAAATGACTTTGTAAGGGTTGAAACAAATTAGAAACACCCTCATTAATTCCTTGGAAAATTTTAGTTTCAACCAAGTCAAAAAACGACCACTAAATCGGGTGCGACCAAAAGCCCCGTTTAACGGCAGTATCGGGTAGATTTCCACTGAGCCCCAACTCAAACCCATATATAAGGGTGAGTGGAGTCCATTTGAGACTTTTTCACTCTTTCTCCTCTCTCTCTAACCTCTCTCCCCAATCCAAGACCTAGGTCCAAAAATCACACTTTTCAAGCTTCAAATCACTAAGGTAACTTCCCTAACTCATAGATTAGCATCTTAGACTTTCAAAATTCGTGGTTAAACAATCATTTAGGACCATTTTCATGTGTTTATGGCCCTGGAACATGCTTGGGCCGTAAACACACATATAAGGGGTTTTTGAGACGTTAAACCCTTCCAATCGACCTTTGGAGCTTAGATATGGCCATATGACTTAATGTACTCGACTTAGAACACCTTGGAACGAGTTTTTGGAGAGTAAACATGAGTTTACTGCCCAAGAACATGCTTTGGCCGTAAACTCACCTTCATGGGGAGTAAACTCATATTTGAGTGTTTAAAAGCCACTTAAACACACCAATAGCCTTAGATTAAATTCTGGAATCAACCACCAACAAGTTAGGGACCTTAAGCTCGATTAAAACAACTCCATAAGGAGTTCACGGCCGTAAACCCCTCATGAATGGGTTCCTGGGCCGTTAACTCCTATAAAGGGGTTAAATGGTGCCCTAAACTCACCCCTTGACTTCTAAAAATGAGTAGAACCACTTATGATTAACCTATGGCCTTCAAAACACATAATGAATGTGTAGGTGAGAGTTTACGGCCGTAAACTCATAGTTTACTACCGTAAACTCATCAAATAGTCCATATGTTTGAACTAGTCCCTTTCTAATGCCCTAGAACAAAACCTAGCATCATCCCTCAATTGGTAAAAGGCCATTTAGCACTCAAGAACCTCATCCATGAGTTTACGGTCGTAAACTCATGGGTATGAGGTGTTTAGGGCCGAAATCTCTCCTAAGAGTTTACTCTTGAAGAGTAAACTCCTTATCCAAGTCATACACACCCTTAAATGTTACCCGGGACACCCCTAGCAGTTAATCAAAGTGTTTTTTGCACCTTAGGATGCGTATACTTGTTTAATTAGTATTATATGTACTAATTGTATGTAAACATATGTCATCATATGTTAATAGGTCAGTAAGTGTGTTCAAGTCTTTACTTAACACCGAGCACCCAACCGGCACCTTCGTCGGATCCACTTACAACAGGTGAGTTCATACCCCTGAATGAACCTTTTAAATGTTTTTAGATGTTTTTATGGGGGGGGGGAATACAAGTTAAACATGCCAGTTATCATATCAATCACATGTGATTGATAACCCGCATGCACAAGGACTTATTACACTGTCAACTGTTTTACCAAATTTGATACTGTAAATGGTTTTCTAAAATATCTTTACTTGTTCAAATCTTTACTTATATTGTTTTTCAAAGCTATAACCAAATGCATTTATGAAAGGTTTTCAAAGGATTTCTAAAGGTTTTGAAACTCATTTTACAAAAGAATACAAAGTCATGATTTTCTTACGTATAAAGGTTTTCCAAAGTATTCATCAAAGATTTCTTCCATGTTTTTATACTCCTACTTGGTTAAGATACTACTTCTTCACTTCTACATAGTTTAAACTCCTACTTGATAATGGTTTCACTTCGTGATACGCTTTTACTTGTAAACGCTTCTACTTCACGATACACTTTTGCTGGATAACGCTTCTACTTCACGATACACTTTTGCTGGATAACGCTTCTATTTCACGATACGCTTTTGCTTGATAACGCTTCTACTTCACGATACGATTTTACTTGTTAATGCTTCTACTTCACGATAAGCTTCTACTTCACAACACGCTTCTACTTCACGATATGCTTCCACTTAGTTAAAGGTATGCATGTACTTGTATAGTTATATAAATAATGATTAAAGGACTTAGGAAGGCTAGTTCGCCCTATTTCCTTTTCTTCGTTGAGATGTGGTCTGGTGGGATCGGATATCCATCCGAAGGTCGTTTGATCATCAGTTATATAACATGTGTACATGTATAGACATATGGGTTTTCACATCGGTCGGTTCAGTTATGAGTCTCTATTGCTAGTCCAGCACTTTCATCAGAATTCACTATTTGGGATACATCTTCAGGACACGGCCTTCTCCGTCGTCTAGTTGGTAACCAGAGTCTCTTGTAGGGAGAACGGACTTTGTGTGTATAGATCTATACGTGATTGACACCCCCGCACCCTAACTGCTAGCTACAGTCCACTGCCTACCTAGCCAAGGGGTGACAAAATGTCATTTTCACATCGACGCTTGCATGGCGTCAAGTACTCTAGTGTCGACTAGTATGGTTACGAGTATCTCCATGTTACCTTATAATTCATGGCCATAAGGTAATGACGTTTAACACTATATGCTGGAAATATAAACCTAGAAAATACACACCTCGAGTATACACACCTAGAATTACACTGTTTTTAGACCTTACTAGACGTATCATTAAATTGATACTGTCTGGGGTCTGTATCCACTGTTTTGGACCTTACTAGCTGTATCTTTCATTCGATACTGTCTAGGGTCTGTCTCCACTGTTTTGGACCTTACTAGCTGTATCTTTCATTTGATACTGTCTAGGGTCTGTCTCCACTGTTTAGGACCTTACTAGCTGTATCTTTCATTTGATACTGTCTAGGGTTTGTATTCACTGTTTTAGACCTTGCTAGCTGTATCTTTCATTTAACACAGTCTGGGGTCTGTGTCTCCTTTTGTTAGACTGAGCCCGACGTATCGTTCATTCCATACTCTCCTGGAGTCTATGATTCCTTTTGCCTTAGTCAGCAGTCTTCACTGCTGAGGCATATGTTATTTTCCCTGATATTCTCCTACTTTCTTTAAAATCAAATCCCGTATTTTGATAATGATAGTGTTTAAGGGAAAACTACTTTTTACAACATAACTCTGATGGGTCTTGGTAAAAGACTACTTTTATTTAAGAAAATATAGGATTTTCTGGAAAGGACTCTAATGCACCCTTGATTCTAAACTACTACTACTTATATAATGCTATTTAGATAAAATGACACTAAATACTTATGAACTCACCAGCATTTGTAAAAATGCTGATACTCACTTTCAAATAACTTGTATTCTCAGGTCAGCAATAGACAGGTACATCCCCGGAGCTTTGATGAAGACTGTTTAGTACCAAGCTGCACCTATATTACTACTTGTATTACTTTAATGTTTCCATGTAATGTAAACCAAGTCAAACTATTACTATTAATGCAATGATTGTTGTACTTTGATTACTATACTGCATATGTTGTGATACTTGACATGACGTCATCCACCCCAGAACGTTTCCGCCGTTCCGGTTTTGGGGTGTGACAGATTGGTATCAGAGCATTGTTTATAGTGAGCTAAGTATATCAATTCATAAAAGATATACATCCTATAAATACAAAGGGATAAAACACTCTGACCAAGAATTATACTTTAAAATATAACCATATTTTACCAAAGTATAAGAACATCCAGAATCTAAACACTCGAACACAAGTATCATAAGAAGAACAAGAATAAAAGTCTTCGGATGTTGAGCATTACCGTCAAACCTGGGCAGTTATGTAATCGTAAGCTGGAATAGATGTAACCTGATCAACTACATTTATTCGAGATGCGATGAACGTGTGCTTGGGAGTGACAGTGGTGTTGCAACAGGTCTGAAAAACTTTCCAACTAGGAATGCTAGAGCCAAACATAAAGTTTAAAATACTATGGGAGTATTTTGGAATACTAAAAGACTCACATTAATCCCAAAATCATATTCAGAAGATAAGAAACAAACAAGAAATTAAAATACCAAAGGGGTATTTTAGGATCCGTAGACAACCTTGTGTGAAGAACTAAAAAGATCCTTACTGATATACCTACAATTACAGAGAGTATACTCCCAAGGTTATATATAATAAGGATCCCATTGGCTAAGAATGTGTGGTTTCGCTCTACTTCCTTTTCCTTGTTTGGATGTGGATACCGAGTAGTATCACATATTCGTAGGCCTATCGGATCTAAGTTATATATGAATTGTATATAGTGTGTAATCGTAGCAGGGCTCGATATGGATCGTCCAGTGAAATGTTAATAATCTCTTAGGATTCTTTAGACATTTCCATTCTCGCACGAACCCTGTAGAAAACCTATCCACTTCAGTATTCGGCAGAAGAGTTGATTCAGACCCGAAGAGGTTCACTGAGAAGATTTCCAGTTCGGAAAAAAATGAACTAGGTCGAGACTATTGAAATTACCACGTGCCTATATCTTTTAGGGACATCGGTGAGAGATTCGCCTAAACTTCCGAGATTTCCAGTCATCCATCATGTAGTGATGCCACCCAGAGTCGGATTCGGAAGTAAGGCGGAGTAGAAATTCAATATGTCTATAGGAGAAGAAAACTCTAGGTAACTACTCGAAGGAAACCAACGCCGGTCCCGGTCAGGGATACGAGAAAGACAGAGGGAGCCAATACATGGAACCCGAGAAGTGTCTTTTCCTCGTGATCGTCACGCTAATACACCCATAAAATAATACAATTTAGTGAGTTACTGGTTACATTACTCACGGTATGTGTTAGGTAAATCGCCTTTTCCCGTTGCCAGTAACACGAGTAGAGTGGATCCCCGCACCTCTATTGAGAGAGTTTAGCCATAAGTCTTCATGAGCCTTTCTTCCCTCAGTCTTCGTTCCGAACTGTTCTCAAATCTTTCCAGGCCGGTGTGTGAAACCTTTCCCAGTATAAAGTTAACTTAGTAGGAACGACTCCCATCTTATGGCCTTTTTCCGATACTCACACTCCTACCTTGAATACCAGGGCTACATCATAGGGATGTTGGTCGACACTCAGACAACCAATATCCGAGGCACGGGAAAAATTTAGGCCTAACATAGTAAGGACAAATATGTCCAGGGTTAACCATCGTCTCTCATCCGCTTGAGTTCCTTTCCCTATAGGAAAAACCATGCCTCCGAGCAAGCGTAACCAATCCACTAGCAAGAAACCTACTCTCCTACTCGATGAAGCTACTTTCGAGACTACAGTCTCGACAGCTGTTGCAGCTGCCATGGCTCAACTCAATGCTAACAACGCTAATGTTAGCAAGAGCCCTATCGAGAATTCCGATCCTGGTGGTGGACAGCAGCAACTAACCTCTATGTACGCAGCCACCCAAGAACCTCAGTCAACTCCACTAAAGAGAAAACTCAAGATCAAGGAGGGAAGTACTCGGCTCAAGGACCTTCCTAAGGGCAACAAGCTGAGACAGTCAATACCCATACCTCTCTCCTCAATCCAAGACCTAGGTCCAAAAATCACACTTTTCAAGCTTCAAATCACTAAGGTAACTTCCCTAACTCATAGATTAGCATCTTAGACTTTCAAATTCGTGGTTAAACAATCATTTAGGACCATTTTCATGTGTTTATGGCCCTGGAACATGCTTGGGCCGTAAACACACATATAAGGGGTTTTTGAGCCGTTAAACCCTTCCAATCGACCTTTGGAGCTTAGATATGGCCATATGACTTAATGTACTGGACTTAGAACACCTTGAAACGAGTTTTTGGAGAGTAAACATGAGTTTACTGCCCAAGAACATGCTTGGGCCGTAAACTCACCTTCATGGGGAGTAAACTCATATTTGAGTGTTTAAAAGCCACTTAAACACACCAATAGCCTTAGATTAAATTCTAGAATCAACCACCAACAAGTTAGGGACCTTAAGCTCGATTAAAACAACTCCATAAGGAGTTCACGGCCGTAAACCCCTCATGAATGGGTTCCTGGGCCGTTAACTCCTATAAAGGGGTTAAATAGTGCCCTAAACTCACCCCTTGACTTGTAAAAATGAGTAGAACCACTTATGATTAACCTATGGCCTTCAAAACACATAATGAATGTGTGGGTGAGAGTTTACGGTCGTAAACTCATAGTTTACTGCCGTAAACTCATCAAATAGTCCATATGTTTGAACTAGTCCCTTTCTAATGCCCTAGAACAAAACCTAGCATCATCCCTCAATTGGTAAAAGGCTATTTAGCACTCAAGAACCTCATCCATGAGTTTACGGCCGTAAACTCATGGGTATGAGCTGTTTAGGGCCGAAATCTCTCCTAAGAGTTTACTCTTGAAGAGCAAACTCCTTATCCAAGTCATACACACCCTTAAATGTTACCCGGGACACCCCTAGCAGTTAATCAAAGTGTTTTTCGCACCTTAGGATGCGTATACTTGTTTAATTAGTATTATATGTACTAATTGTATGTAAACATATGTCATCATATGTTAATATTTTCAGTAAGTGTGTTCAAGTCTTTACTTAACACCGAGCACCCAACCGGCACCTTCGTCGGATCCACTTACAACAGGTGAGTTCATACCCCTGAATGAACCTTTTAAATGTTTTTAGATGTTTTTATGGGGGGAGGGAATACAAGTTAAACATGCCAGTTATCATATCAATCACATGTGATTGATAACCCGCATGCACAAGGACTTATTACACTGTCAACTGTTTTACCAAATTTGATACTGTAAATGGTTTTCTAAAATATCTTTACTTGTTCAAATCTTTACTTATATTGTTTATCAAAGCTATAACCAAATGCATTTATGAAAGGTTTTCAAAGGATTTCTAAAGGTTTTCAAACTCATTTTACAAAAGAATACAAAGTCATGATTTTCTTACGTATAAAGGTTTTCCAAAGTATTCATCAAAGATTTCTTCCATGTTTTTATACTCCTACTTGGTTAAGATACTACTGCTTCACTTCGACATAGTTTAAACTCCTACTTGATAACGGTTTCACTTCGTGATATGCTTTTACTTGTAAACGCTTCTACTTCACGATACACTTTTGCTGGATAACGCTTCTACTTCACGATACACTTTTGCTGGATAACGCTTCTACTTCAGGATACGCTTTTGCTTGATAACGCTTCTACTTCACGATACGATTTTACTTGTTAATGCTTCTACTTCACGATAAGCTTCTACTTCACAACACGCTTCTACTTCACGATATGCTTCCACTTAGTTAAAGGTATACATGTACTTGTATAGTTATATAAATAATGATTAAAGGACTTAGGAAGGCTAGTTCGCCCTATTTCCTTTTCTTCGTTGAGATGTGGTCTGGTGGGATCGGATATCCATCCGAAGGTCGTTTGATCATCAGTTATATAACATGTGTACATGTATAGACATATGGGTTTTCACATCGGTCGGTTCAGTTATGAGTCTCTATTGCTAGTCCAGCACTTTCATCAGAATTCACTATTTGGGATACATCTTCAGGACACGGCCTTCTCCGTCGTCTAGTTGGTAACCAGAGTCTCTTGTAGGGAGAGCGGACTTTGTGTGTATAGATCTATACGGGATTGACACCCCCGCACCCTAACTACTAGCTACAGTTCACTGCCTACCTAGCCAAGGGGTGACAAAATGTCATTTTCACATCGACGCTTGCATGGCGTCAAGTACTCTAGTGTCGATTAGTATGGTTACGAGTATCTCCATGTTACCTTATAATTCATGGCCATAAGGTAATGACGTTTAACACTATATGCTGGAAATATAAACCTAGAAAATACACACCTCGAGTATACACACCTAGAATTACACTGTTTTTAGACCTTACTAGACGTATCATTAAATTGATACTGTCTGGGGTCTGTATCCACTGTTTTGGACCTTACTAGCTGTATCTTTCATTCGATACTGTCTAGGGTCTGTCTCCACTGTTTTGGACCTTACTAGCTGTATCTTTCATTTGATACTGTCTAGGGTCTGTCTCCACTGTTTAGGACCTTACTAGCTGTATCTTTCATTTGATACAGTCTAGGGTTTGTATTCACTGTTTTAGACCTTGCTAGCTGTATCTTTCATTTAACACAGTCTGGGGTCTTTGTCTCCTTTTTTTAGACTGAGCCAGACGTATTGTTCATTCCATACTCTCCTAGAGTCTATGATTCCTTTTGCCTTAGTCAGCAGTCTTCACTGCTGAGGCATATGTTATTTTCCCTGATATTCTCCTACTTTCTTTAAAATCAAATCCCGTATTTTGATAATGATAGTGTTTAAGGGAAAACTACTTTTTACAACATAACTCTGACGGGTCTTGGTAAAAGACTACTTTTATTTAGAAAATATAGGATTTTATGGAAAGGACTCTAATGCACCCTTGATTCTAAACTACTACTACTTATATAATGTTATTTAGATAAAATGACACTAAATACTTATGAACTCACCAGCATTTGTAAAAATGCTGATACTCGCTTTCAAATAACTTGTATTCTCAGGTCAGCAATAGACAGGTACATCCCCGGAGCTTTGATGAAAACTGTTTAGTACCAAGCTGCACCTATATTACTACTTGTATTACTTTAATGTTTCCATGTATTGTAAACCATGTAAAACTATTACTATTAATGCAATGATTGTTGTACTTTGATTACTATACTGCATATGTTGTGATACTTGACATGACGTCATCCACCCCAGAACGTTTCCGCCGTTCCGGTTTTGGGGTGTGACAGATTGGTATCAGAGCATTGTTTATAGTGAGCTAAGTATATCAATTCATAAAAGATATACATCCTATAAATACAAAGGGATAAAACACTCTGACCAAGAATTATACTTTAAAATATAACCATATTTTACCAAAGTATAAGAACATCCAGAATCTAAACACTCGAACACAAGTATCACAAGAAGAACAAGAATAAAAGTCTTCGGATGTTGAGCATTACCGTCAAACCTAGGCAGTTATGTAATCGTAAGCTGGAATAGATGTAACCTGATCAACTACATTTATTCGAGATGCGATGAACGTGTGCTTGGGAGTGATAGTGGTGTTGCAACAGGTCTGAAACTTTCCAACTAGGAATGCTAGAGCCAAACATAAAGTTTAAAATACTATGGGAGTATTTTGGAATACTAAAAGACTCACATTAATCCCAAAATCATATTCAGAAGATAAGAAACAAACAAGAAATTAAAATACCATAGGGGTATTTTAGGATCCGTAGACAACCTTGTGCGAAGAACTAAAAAGATCCTTACTGATATACCTACAATTACAGAGAGTATACTCCCAAGGTTATATATAATAAGGATCCGATAGGCTAAGAATGTGTGGTTTCGCTCTACTTCCTTTTCCTTGTTTGGATGTGGATACCGAGTAGTATCACATATTCGTAGGCCTATCGGATCTAAGCTATATATGATTTGTATACCGTGTGTAATCGTAGCAGGACTCGATATGGATCGTCCAGTGAAATGTTAATAATCTCTTAGGATTCTTTAGACATTTCCATTCTCGCACGAACCCTGTAGAAAACCTATCCACTTTAGTATTCGGCAGAAGAGTTGATTCAGACCTGAAGAGGTTCACTGAGAAGATTTCCAGTTCGGAAAAAATGAACTAGGTCGAGACTATTGAAATCACCACCTGCCTATATCTTTTAGGGACATCGGTGAGAGATTCGCCTAAACTTCCGAGATTTCCAGTCATCCATCATGTAGTGATGCCACCCAGAGTCGGATTCGGAAGTAAGGCGGAGTAGAAATTCAATATGTCTATAGGAGAAGAAAACTCTAGGTAACTACCCGAAGGAAACCAACGCCGGTCCCGGTCAGAGATACGAGAAAGACAGAGGGAGCCAGTACATGGAACCCGAGAAGTGTCTTTTCCTCGTGTTCGTCACGCTAATACACCCATAAAATAATACAATTTAGTGAGTTACTGGTTACACTACTCACGCTATGTGTTAGGTAAATCGCCTTTTCCCGTTGCCAATAACACGATTAGAGTGGATCCCCGCACCTCTATAGAGAGAGTTTAGCCATAAGTCTTCATGAGCCTTTCTTCCCTCAGTCTTCATTCCGAACTGTTCTCAAATCTTTCTTGGCCGGAGAGTGAAACCTTTCCCAGTATAAAGTTAACTTAGTAGGAACGACTCCCATCTTATGGCCTTTTTCCGATACTCATACTCCTACCTTGAATACCAGGGCTACATCATAGGGATGTTGGTCGACACTTAGACAACCAATATCCGAGGCACGGGAAAAATTTAGGCCTAACATAGTAAGGACAAATATGTCCAGGGTTAACCATCGTCTCTCATCCGCTTGAGTTCCTTTCCCTATAGGAAAAACCATGCCTCCGAGCAAGCGTAACCAATCCACTAGCAAGAAACCTACTCTTCTACTCGATGAAGCTACTTTCGAGACTACAGTCTCGACAGCCATTGCAGCTGCCATGGCTCAACTGAATGCTAACAACGCTAATGTTAGCAAGAGCCCTATCGAGAATTCCGATCCTAGTGGTGGACAACAGCAACCAACCTCTATGTACGCAGCCACCCAAGAACCTCAGTCAACTCCACTAAAGAGAAAACTCAAGATCGAGGAGGGAAGTACTCAACTCAAGGACCTTCCTAAGGGCAACGAGCTGAGACAGTCAATAGCCATGCCAGCCCTCCCATCCTGACCACCAGAAGACCATACCTAGGAAACCTTCCCCACTACAGCAAGAGCAGTTGCCACCATCATGATAGCTGTCGAGAACTCTTTTGTGCTAGGTGGAATATGAAGGGCCATGCTGCTCGCGTCTGCAGAATCCTGGTTGAGTTTATTATATCAACCACCAATGTGGCAGACAACCCAGTTTGCCGCCTATGTGGTAAGGATGGACAGTTCAAGAAGAACTATCCAAACTGAAGGAAACAACAAAGACTCAGGAGGTGGTTGACCCTAATTCCTAGGGAGAAGCATCAAGGAACCCGATATATTTTTGGTACGTCTCTCCGGAAACATTAAAAGGCTAATTCAAATGTAAATATTTCTCCATTAAGGCGAAAGTCGCAGCACGATTCTAAAATTTAAAAATTTCATTAGGTAAAACTATAATGGCTAAGTATATACGTTACGACCATGTATACTTGAGATGGATAGACCTAGAGTGAGTGAATGCCGCCTCATTTCCTGTTCCTTGTTTGGTTGTGGATTTAAGGCGGAGTCGCTTAGTCAACAGTCCTCCCCACCTTAATTATACATGACTAGTATATGTTAGGCGATTATAGAAATGCCTCGTGAGAATCCAATCATAAAAAGGTGCTCTACTCTCTATAGTTCCGCGTCGACTCTGTCTGTCCAAGTATCCGCAACAGGGATACACAGGACGAAACCCGAGACGCCTAGAATTTGTGTGCTCGTTCGACACATGACTCTATCGACCCTCCTACTGTATCATGCCGAAGTGTGCCAACTTCGACGACTCTATCAATCATGGTTTGACATAGTGCAACCATGTGTAAATCCCTAGTGCTGTGTAAAAAGAACTTTCACCGTAGCCGTTTCAGCAACTAAAGGTTCTCCCGAACCTAAAACATAATACAAATAATCAAACCTAATGCGATCCGTCAGTCGTCCCTCACCTCGAACCTTCCGAAGTACCCAGGAGAAGGGTACCGCGCGCTGTTAACCAACCCCTCTTAGACAGATAGAAACCGAAGCGAAAGACACTACAAATATTCCAGAAGACGATAACCACCCGAAGCATACTCAGTAGAAACCCATAAAGACCCTTCGCACCTCGCAATCAGGTTTGTGAATCAAGAGGATAGAACTCATGGGACTGACCATTGTAACTGAGTATATGCGTATGGGTGGTATATAATTGAGATAAAAAAGATTTAAGATGTGTGCTTCCTCCCTACTCCCTGTTCCTCCATGGGTTGTGGGTCTGGGTGGAGTCGCACAACTGAACATCCTGCCGACCTCAATTATATACAGCTTTCATACACCAAGTATTAGTGGTTAAGCCGAGTATGAGTCCTACCACGAACCTCATAGTAAGACCCTTCATCCTGTTCCATAGAATAGGAGCTGGAGTCAAGAGAACCCCTGCGGGTTGAGCTACTATAAAGACCACAAATCTGAAATTTGTTGTCATCCCGGTTAAGCCAACATAGTAGCTAACACCCTCGGTTGGTAAAGAAATCTTAGCCGTAAGAGTCAAGGACATTGACTACGACCATCCATTCACGCTTAATCCCCCGAATTAAGCATCGCAGCGAATATCTCGGAAATCCAAGAGCTGCGGTGAATTAAACTCTGAGAAGAGTGGATGAGGAGATTAAAGTTCCGAGTGATGGAACCCTATACTCACTAGATGTGACCTAGATCGAGAAGACTCAGAACAATCGGAAGAGTAGTTGCTGAAGATGTTCGCACTACTCAGGCACTTCGTCCACCCCGTTACAGACGAGTAGTGCCTAGGATCCTCTGCCCCTCAGAGGGAGGAAATCACCGTCGCCCTGTAGACGACAGACTTCATTCTCCGAAGTGAACACTAGGGTACCGAGAACCACAAGATAACCTCCGCATCCAAGAATACTAGAATAAAGTGCGAGAGTAGGTTGCGTTAAACCTTATAACCCAGATCCCGAAGAGATTTTAGACTTGACACCAGTTTAGGTGTTAGTCGATGGGTTATACAGGAGCACGCGCTTTCCGCACTAGAATAAACTAACGCCTTGGAAATTAGGGCATGTCTTACAAGATTCATTGGACTATTAGGTGCTCCACGAATACTATCTCACGCAGAAATAGTAGAACCACCTCCTGAGATAGTCCAACACTCGTCTGGTGAAACCCTATCTCCCCGACCCTGAGGGTTTCCGTTAGGAATATCTCAAGATTCATTAGTGTAGGTTTGTTTACAAGATTGAGATAGCTACTCTATAGTAAACAGATACCCGTAGACACGCAATCCATTCGATGATCTAGAAAGCCTCTAAACGCCAATTGACAGGGAACACGAATCCAAGGACAATCCGAGCTTCCTAAGAACCAACCTGAAGGACTACACTTCCAGTATGAGAGAGAACGTTTGGAACTTCGGAATGGTGATCACGCCAGTGATGATCTCGCCATAGAAGTACACTATTTTCTAAGTACTGAAAAGATCTACCCTTCCGAGAGCTTAGGACCATCCGAGATTCTTTACAAAAATTGGTCCAACCATCGTCAGACCTCTACTACTTTCAGAAATTCCACAAGTTTCACCCCAAATCGAACCACTTCTTAGACTTGATAAGTGTTTGCCCGACTTCACTCTTTGTATCCCACTCATCTTGATAGGAACAATTGGGAACCCTAACTTCGTAGACGAACCTGTAGGAAATCGCTAACTGCACGAGACGGAATCCGCATCCCGTAGGTGAAGGTTTGTTGGAATGACAAACACAGGCCAGAGTTCACTTGGGAATGCGAGGACGAACCGAATAGGAAGTACCCTCCTGCCTCTTCTCGGTCATTCATACCTACTTCCTTGCCTAAACCTGAATTTCGAGATGAAATTCCCTCTAACGGGGGGATGATGTGACAACCTGAAATTTACTCCGTCATTTTTGACCCCTTTTCCGTTAATAAGCCTCGTTTTATTTAACTGTCCGTTAACTTTTGGACTGGCTAATTAATTTGGGACTTCTTAAATGACTTTGTAAGGGTTGAAACAAATTAGAAACACCCTCATTAATCGCTTGGAAAATTTTAGTTTCAACCAAGTCAAAATACGACCACTAAATCGGGTGCGACGAAAAGCCCCGTTTAACGGCAGTATCGGGTAGATTTCCACTGAGCCCCAACTCAAACCCCTATATAAGGGTGAGTGGATTCCATTTGAGACTTTTTCACTCTCTCTCCTCTATCTCTAACCTCACTCCTCAATCCAAGACCTAGGTCCAAAAATCACACTTTTCAAGCTTCAAATCACTAAGGTAACTTCCCTAACTCATAGATTAGCATCTTAGACCTTCAAATTCGTGGTTAAACAATCATTTAGGACCATTTTCATGTGTTTACGGCCCTGGAACATGCTTGGGCCGTAAACACACATATAAGGGGTTTTTGAGTCGTTAAACCCTTCCAATCGAGCTTTGGAGCTTAGATATGGCTATATGACTTAATGTACTGGACTTAGAACACCTTGAAACGAGTTTTTGGAGAGTAAACCTGAGTTTACTACCCAAGAACATGCTTGGGCCGGAAACTCACCTTCATGGGGAGTAAACTCATATTTGAGTGTTTAAAAGCCACTTAAACACACCAATAGCCTTGGATTAAATTCTAGAATCAACCAACAACAATTTATGGACGTTAAACTCGATTAAAACAACTCCATAGGGAGTTCACAGCCATAAATCTCTCATGAATGGGTTCCTAGGCCGTAAACTCTTATAAAGGGGTTAAATGGTGCACTAAACTCACCCCTTGAATTGTAAAAATGAGTAGAACCACTTATGATTAACCTACGGTCTTCAAAACCCATAATGAATGTGTGGGTGAGAGTTTACGGCTGTAAAATTAGTTTACTGCCGTAAACTCATCAAATAGTCCATATGTTTGAACTAGTCCCTTTCTAATGCCCTAGAACAAAACCTAGAATCATCCCTCAATTGGTAAAAGCCCATTTAGCACTCAAGAACCTCATCCATGAGTTTATGGCCGTAAACTCATGGGTATGAGGTGTTTAGGGCCGTAAACTCCTTATCCAAGTCATACACACCCTTAAATGTTACCCGGGACACCCCTAGCACTTAATCAAAGGGTTTTCTGCACCTTAGGATGCGTATACTTGTTTAATTAGTATTATATGTACTAATTGTATGTAAACATATGTCATCATATGTTAATATTGTAACAGCCCGGAATTTCAGGTATCGCTTTAAAACTATTTTTGGAGGCATTTTAGGAAGGGACTCGGCGAGTTGGAGCCAGACTCGCCGAGTAGGACCGCATACTTGGTCGCGGGTTCGCGACTGGACTCGACGAGTCCAGATATGGACTCGGCGAGTCGACGCTGTTCAGCAGAAACCCTAGCCGTTTGGGTTTGGATCATATATAACGCCTCTTAGGCCGTCATTGTCCGTCTTTTGGTCGATTGAGAAGAACCCTAATCGTTGTGGACGTCTAGAGCAGGAGAGAAAGCCATTGGAGCTTGGAGGAACTTATTAGGCAAGAAGAAGAAGAGTTTGGCCAAAGGAATATCAAGGAGGATCGAGTCCTGAGGATTGGGGGACACAGAGAGTGCGTTTTCAGGTAATACTCGGACCATTTCTGTTATTTTGATGTGTATTCGAATCTAGGGTTTATGAAACCCATTTAGTGATTAGGTGGGTTATTATGTTATTACCCAGACGTTTATACCCCAGTAATAAGATGTCTAGAAGTCCAGAAAGTCCCATGATTGTATATCTCGGGACCATACGTATTTTAGGAAGCAGTTGCTCGTCTGCATGGCATGGACTCGCCGAGTCCAATGATCAGACCCGGCGAGTAGCTTGAAGATTTACTGGGACTCGCCGAGTTGTTCTTCAGACTCGGCGAGTAGCTTGAAGATTCACTAGGACTCGCCGAGTTGTTCTTCAGACTCGGCGAGTGGAGTCGGGGTGGCCCCACGATTCTTCCACGTGGATCTCGTCGAGTCAAGGGGGGGATACTCGACGAGTAGATAGGGAATCCCAGAGAGTTGGAGGACGTCTAGACTCGCCGAGTCGCCATGGTACTCGCCGAGTCCGGACGAGCTGACCGTTGACCGTGGACCAGAGTTGACCTAAGTCCGACTTCTTAGGGATAGCCACACTTAGAAGATATATGTGTTAATGAGATATGTGATGTTATAGGAAGGTTGTAGCTCGTCGGATTGTGCACGAGTGAGTTCAGGATTTGCTAGCTCTCAGCATTCACGAGGTGAGTTTTCTCACTATACTGTACCCGGAAGGGTTTGACTGTGTGACCGGAAGGTCAGATATGATATGTGATATGTATGCTATATGTGGTAAGATATTTGTTATATGTGCTATGTATGTTATGTGGGCCGGGAGGCAATATAATATGGGCCGGAAGGCGAATATGTTATGGGCCGGAAGGCGTGATGTTGATGACCGGAAGGTCAGGGCCTGGAAAGGCGTATGTGCGTAAGTTGTACATTGGGGAACTCACTAAGCATTTATGCTTACAGTTGTTGTGCATGTATTTCAGGTACTAGCGAGGACCGTGGGAAGGCGCCGGCGTGATCGATACACACTGAAGAATGCTTTTATGATCTTGGGATTTTGAATAATTGTATTTGACAGAATACTTAAACTATTTATGCCTTGTTTTGAATGGAAATAATTATATTTTAAAAATGAAAAATTTGTTTGAAAATTTGCGTTGTTACAATTGGTATCAAAGCCTTGGTTTGAGGGATTCGGGTGCACCTTCGGGGGTAACTGAACTCAAACCGAGGATTTAAGGAAACTTTTTAAATAAAGGCATAAACTTTTGTAAATGGTTTCGTGGTAAGCAAGAAAGAAGCAGTGTGTACGATCAGTCAGCGCCCGAACGGTAAAGATCCCCAAAATACCTTACAATATTATATGATATGAATTGTTATGCATGCTAGAAGACTAGGTAATCATGATAGGACTAGAGTGGCCTGATTTGTGATGCCTTAGTCTAGGGAAGTTTGCCTATATGAGATGCTTTGCTAGTATGCGGGTAGATAGTGCATATCAGAAGTAGAGTACTCACTATCCGGGGTTCGGGGAGGAAGACTTGTGATGAACACTGATGCGGTGTGGTCGGTAGTATTGGGCCCGTACTACCGAGGACACCGGGTCAGGGGGAGGCCCAAGTAAGAATCCCTGGAGATCGGAGACTGAGTAGGGTTGCGTTATCGAGTGCAAATACACTCGCTGGAGTCTCTGATAGTTTTATGTTGTATTTCAGAGACATCATGGTTAGACCATGCCACGGAGCGAGTTCGAGCGGTGTGAGTGACGAGGAGATTCGTCAAATGATTCACGAGGAGGTAGCGGCGGCGATCCGGGCTGAGATCCCGGAGATGTTTGGGTCTATTAAGACCATCCTGATGGAGACGTTCGATGAGCGGTACGCCGCATTGACTGAGGCTGCAACCGCTGCAGCTACCGCAGCTGTGGCCGCTGCTAGGCCACAAGGGGGTGACTCGTTGCTGTTCCGAGAGTTTAGCAACACGAAGCCACCAGAGTTCGATGGGACGCAGGATCCGATTGCTGCGATGAGGTGGATCGCAGATATAGAGGGGTGCTTCTACACTTGTTCATGCCCGGAGCACCTGAGGGTACGGTTCGCTTTGAACCAGCTCCGTCTGGGAGCGAAGGACTGGTGGAAGTTCGTGACGGCGAACTTCACTTTGGCAGAGACTACAGCAGTGACATGGGAGGGGTTCACTGCCATGTTTAGGGATGAGTACGTTCCCCCGGTGGAGCGGGAACGATTGGTTCAGGAGTTCTTAACCCTCAAGCAGGGTACTGACTCGGTGGCGGCAATCACGCGGAAGTTTCATGAGAGGGCGATGTTTTGCCCCGAGCTGGTGGCCACAGAGCAGGCTCGGATGAGCCGGTACTTGGGTGTCCTGAGGAGGGAGATCCGGGAGTTTGTGTCAAACTCCACTTACCATACTTTTACTGAGCTTCAGGCGAATGCCAGGAAGCGTGAGATCGAGTTAGAGACTCAGGCCAGGGAGGAGGCCGAGTCTCAGCAGACAGACCGGCGGTCGGCTCAGTCTCAGCCGGCAGCCAAGCGGATCAAGTCCGCCGATTCGAGGACGGGAAGTTCGAAGAGCCGCACTTGCGGAAAGTGCGGCAAGGGTCACGATGGGGCGTGTCGAGCCGGTGCTTGCTACAAGTGCGGCAAGGAGGGGCACATTGCTAGGGAGTGCCCCAAGGGGTTTATGGTTTGCTTTCATTGCAACCAGACCGGCCATCGGAAGGCCGAATGCCCTCAGCTTCGTCAGGGATCTGCACCTACTGCCAGGACTACTGAGACTCGACCGGTGAAGGTCGAGGCCCCGAGGACTCGTGGGAGAGCCTTTCAGCTGACTGCGGAGGAGGTCCGCGCTGCGCCCGATGTTGTGGCAGGTATGTTGTAATTCATGTATTTATTTTTAATGTCGAGATGTTATGCTTATGTTATTATATGCGTAGGTACTTTCCTTGTGAACTCTGTGCTTGCTTTAGTGTTATTTGACTCGGGTGCGAGTAGGTCCTTTGTGTCCTTAGCCTTTAGTCAGCATATCAACGTTAGTCGTGAGTCGTTGAGTCGACCTTTGAGAGTTTCTATAGCTGACGAGAAAGTGATTTGTGCCACGGAGGTTCTTCGGGGATGTGTGCTAAAGATTTTCGGGGTGGAGTTCCCGATTGACCTGATTCCTATTGCGATGGGTGATGTCTGTGTCATCGTGGGCATGGACTGGTTGAGCCGATTCGACGCTGTCATCGACTGTGAGCGTCAGTTGGTGACTATACGAGACCCTAGTGGGGGAGTTCTTTCGGTGTACGGCGAGGGTACCCGTTCGGGATCAGCTTTTTGTTCGACCGCTAGGGCGAGGCAGTGTCTACAGCAGGGCTGTAAGGGTTTTGTGGCGTATGTGATGGATACGCGGGAGGTTTCCGAGAGACCGAAATCAGTTGAGGAGGTTCCTGTGGTGCGCGAGTTTTCAGATGTTTTCCCCGAGGAATTGCCGGGAGTACCTCCTGTGAGGCAAGTAGAGTTTGGTATCGATCTAGTTCCAGGGGCCGCGCCTATTGCTAAAGTGCCTTATCGTCTTGCACCTCCAGAGATTCAAGAGTTGTCCTCGCAGCTCCAGGAGTTGCTGGGGAAGGGATTCATTCGGCCGAGCAGCTCGCCATGGGGAGCGCCTATTCTGTTCGTCAAGAAGAAGGATGGTTCACACCGGATGTGTATTGATTACCGGGAGTTGAACAAGTTAACGGTCAAGAACCGTTACCCGTTGCCGAGGATCGATGATTTATTCGATCAGTTGCAGGGAGCATCTTGGTTTTCCAAGATCGATCTGAGGTCAGGGTACCATCAGGTGAGAGTGCGGGATGGGGATGTCCAGAAGACATCATTTAGGACGCGTTACGGGCATTATGAGTTTGTGGTGATGCCTTTCGGGCTCACCAATGCCCCGGCTGTGTTCATGGATCTCATGAATAGGGTATGCAGACCGATGTTGGATCGGTCAGTGATTGTATTTATCGACGACATTCTGGTGTATTCTAGATCTAGAGAGCAGCATGAGGAGCATTTGAGGGAGGTCCTCGAGGTATTGAGGTCGGAGAAGCTTTCTGCAAAGTTCTCCAAATGTGACTTCTGGCTGCGGGAGGTCCAATTTCTAGGACATGTTGTCAATCAGAAAGGGATATTGGTCGATCCGACCAAGGTTGAGGCGGTGATGAGTTGGGAGGTGCCGAAGTCACCTTCTGAGATCAGGAGCTTCCTTGGGTTGGCAGGGTATTATCGGAGATTCATCAAGGATTTCTCCAAGATCGCAGTGCCACTCACCAGATTGACCCGGAAGGGTGTTGCATTCTCATGGGGGCCCGAGCAGCAGACCTCCTTTGAGACGCTTCGCCAGAGGTTGTGCGAAGCCCCGGTATTAGCTCTCCCAGAAGGGATGGAAGATTTTGTGGTATATTGCGACGCATCGATTTCGGGACTGGGTGCAGTGTTGATGCAGAGGGGTCATGTGAAAGCGTATGCATCGAGGCAGCTGAAGCCTCATGAGGCGAGATATCCCACGCATGATTTAGAGTTGGGGGCAGTAGTGTTCGCTCTCAAGATTTGGCATCACTACCTATATGGGGTTCGATGTACGATATACACGGACCACAAGAGCTTGAAATATTTGATGGATCAGCCCAACCTAAATATGCGTCAGAGAAGGTGGTTGGATGTGGTCAAGGATTATGATTGTGAGATCCTGTACCACCCAGGCAAGGCTAATGTGGTAGCCGACGCATTGAGCCGCAGGGCGGAGAGCACACCATTGCGAGAGGTATGCTTGAGACTGACTGTGATGACTCCAATATTGGATGCTATTCGTGGGGCACAGACAGAGGCTGTGCAACCAAAAATGCAGAAGAAAGAGCGGGTTGCAGGGTTAATTTCAGAGTTCGTTAAGGATGGGCGAGGGCTTATGACATTTCAGGGTCGGATCTGGGTACCGTTCGTGGGCGGTACGGGTATTACCTTGATGGAAGAGGCTCATAGATCGAAATTCTCGATCCATCCCGGTGCTACAAAGATGTATTTGGATTTGAGGAAGGAGTATTGGTGGCCCTGTATGAAGAGGGACGTGGCATGGTTCGTTGAGAGGTGCTTGACCTGCCGTAGGGTTAAGGCCGAGCACCAGAGACCGCATGGCAAGTTACAGCCATTGGAGATTCCCGAGTGGAAGTGGGAACAGATCACTATGGATTTCATCACCAAATTGCCGAGGACTGTCAGAGGAGTTGATGCAATTTGGGTGATTGTGGATAGGTTGACGAAGAGTGCACACTTCCTTGCCATCAGTGAGAGTTCTTCAGCGGAGAAGTTGGCGGAGATATATGTGAGAGAGGTGGTATCTCGGCATGGGGTACCGATTTCGATTGTTTCAGACCGTGATGTGCGCTTCACTTCCAGGTTCTGGAAGAAATTTCATGAGGAGCTGGGTACTAAGTTGCATTTTAGTACCGCATACCATCCCCAGACAGACGGTCAGAGCGAGCGGACGATTCAGACATTTGAAGACATGCTTAGAGCGTGTGTGTTAGACTTCGGGGGTAGCTGGGATGCGCATTTACCCTTGGCTGAGTTTTCCTACAACAACAGCCATCATTCGAGCATTGGTATGCCACCTTTTGAGTTGTTGTATGGTAGGAGGTGTCGGACTCCCATTTGCTGGGGAGAGGTGGGACAGAGAGTGATGGGCAGTACAAAGATCGTACTCCAGACGACAGAGCAGATTCAGCAGGTTAGGCAGAGGTTATTGACCGCCCAGAGCCGACAGAAGAGTTATGCGGACAGACGCCGGTCCGAGCTTGAATTCCAGGTTGGCGACTTCGTTCTCCTGAAAGTTTCTCCTTGGAAAGGAGTGATCCGGTTCAGAAAGAGGGGCAAGTTGGGACCCCGGTTCATAGGCCCATTTCGGGTAATTGCAAGAGTAGGTCGGGTAGCTTATCGACTAGAGTTGCCAGCAGAGTTGGGACAGATTCACAATACCTTTCACGTATCGCAGTTGAGGAAGTGCATAGCCGATGAATCGGCAGTGGTTCCGTTAGAGGATATTCAGGTGGATGCGAGTCTGAATTACGCCGAGAGGCCAGTAGCTATCAGGGATCGGAAGATCAAGGTTCTGCGAAACAAGGAGGTACCTCTGGTGTTGGTTCAGTGGCAACACCGGAAGGGATCGGAGATGACTTGGGAGCCGGAACGTGAGGTGCGGGAGCAACATCCGGAGTTATTCGCAGAGTGGGACTTCGAGGGCGAAGTCTAGTTCTAGTGGGGGAGAGTTGTAACAGCCCGGAATTTCAGGTATCGCTTTAAAACTATTTTTGGAGGCATTTTAGGAAGGGACTCGGCGAGTTGGATCCAGACTCGCCGAGTAGGACCGCAGACTTGGTCGCGGGTTCGCGACTGGACTCGACGAGTCCAGATATGGACTCGGCGAGTCGACGCTGTTCAGCAGAAACCCTAGCCGTTTGGGTTTGGATCGTATATAACGCCTCTTAGGCCGTCATTGTCCGTCTTTTGGTCGATTGAGAAGAACCCTAATCGTTGTGGACGTCTAGAGCAGGAGAGAAAGCCATTGGAGCTTGGAGGAACTTGTTAGGCAAGAAGAAGAAGAGTTTGGCCAAAGGAATATCAAGGAGGATCGAGTCCTGAGGATTGGGGGACACAGAGAGTGCGTTTTCAGGTAATACTCGGACCATTTCTGTTATTTTGATGTGTATTCGAATCTAGGGTTTATGAAACCCATTTAGTGATTAGGTGGGTTATTATGTTATTACCCAGACGTTTATACCCCAGTAATAAGATGTCTAGAAGTCCAGAAAGTCCCATGATTGTATATCTCGGGACCATACGTATTTTAGGAAGCAGTTGCTCGTCTGCATGGCATGGACTCGCCGAGTCCAATGATCAGACCCGGCGAGTAGCTTGAAGATTTACTGGGACTCGCCGAGTTGTTCTTCAGACTCGGCGAGTAGCTTGAAGATTCACTAGGACTCGCCGAGTTGTTCTTCAGACTCGGCGAGTGGAGTCGGGGTGGCCCCGCGATTCTTCCACGTGGATCTCGTCGAGTCAAAGGGGGATACTCGACGAGTAGATAGGGAATCCCAGAGAGTTGGAGGACGTCCAGACTCGCCGAGTCGCCATGGTACTCGCCGAGTCCGGACGAGCTGACCGTTGACCGTGGACCAGAGTTGACCTAAGTCTGACTTCTTAGGGATAGCCACACTTAGAAGATATATGTGTTAATGAGATATGTGATGTTATAGGAAGGTTGTAGCTCGTCGGATTGTGCACGAGTGAGTTCAGGATTTGCTAGCTCTCAGCATTCACGAGGTGAGTTTTCTCACTATACTGTACCCGGAAGGGTTTGACTGTGTGACCGGAAGGTCAGATATGATATGTGATATGTATGCTATATGTGGTAAGATATTTGTTATATGTGCTATGTATGTTATGTGGGCCGGGAGGCAATATGTTATGGGCCGGAAGGCGAATATGTTATGGGCCCGAAGGCGTGATGTTGATGACCGGAAGGTCAGGGCCTGGAAAGGCGTATGTGCGTAAGTTGTACATTGGGGAACTCACTAAGCATTTATGCTTACAGTTGTTGTGCATGTATTTCAGGTACTAGCGAGGACCGTGGGAAGGCGCCGACGTGATCGATACACACTGAAGAATGCTTTTATGATCTTGGGATTTTGAATAATTGTATTTGACAGAATACATAAACTATTTATGCCTTGTTTTGAATGGAAATAATTATATTTTAAAAATGAAAAATTTGTTTGAAAATTTGCGTTGTTACAAAATGTCACTAAGTGTGTTCAAGTCTTTACTTGACACCGAGCACCCAACCGGCACCTTCGTCGGATCTACTTACAACAGGTGAGTTCATACCCCTGAATGAACCTTTTAAATGTTTTTACATGTTTTTATGGGGGGGGGGGGGGGGAATACAAGTTAAACATGCCAGTTATCATATCAATCACATGTGATTGATAACCCGCATGCACAAGGACTTATTACACTGTCAGCTGTTTTACCAAATTTGATACTGTAAATGGTTTTCTAAAATATCTTTATTTGTTCAAATCTTTACTTATATTGTTTATCAAAACTATAACCAAATGCATTTATGAAAGGTTTTCAAAGGATTTCTAAAGGTTTTCAAACTCATTTCACAAAAGAATACAAAGTCATGATTTTCTTACATATAAAGGTTTTCCAAAGTTTTCATCAAAGATTTCTTCCATGTTTTTATACTCCTACTTGGTTAAGATACTACTGCTTCACTTCTACGTAGTTTAAACTCCTACTTGATAACGGTTTCACTTCGTGATATGCATTTACTTGTAAACGCTTCTACTTCACGATGCACTTTTGCTGGATAATGCTTCTACTTCACGATACACTTTTGCTGGATAACGCTTCTACTTCACGATACGCTTTTGCTTGATTACGCTTCTACTTCACGATACGCTTTTACTTGTTAATGCTTATACTTCACGATAAGCTTCTACTTCACAACACGCTTGTACTTCACGATATGCTTCCACTTAGTTAAAGGTATGCTTGTACTTGTATAGTTATATGAATAATGATTAAAGGACTTAGGAAGGATAGTTCGCCTATTTCCTTTTCTTCGTTGAGATGTGGTCTCGTGGGATTGGATATCCATCCGAAGGTCGTTTGATCATCAGTTATATAATATGTGTACATGTATAGACATATGGGTTTTCACATCGGTCGGTTCAGTTATGAGTCTCTATTGCTAGTCCATCACTTTCATCAAAATTCACTATTTGGGATACATCTTCAGGACACGGCTTTCTCCGTCGTCTAGTTGGTAACCAGAGTCTCTTGTAGGGAGAGCGGACATTATGTGTATAGATCTATATGGGATTGACACCACCGCACCCTGACTGCTAGCTATATTCCACGGCCTACCAAGCTAAGGGCTGACAAATGTCATTTTCACATCGACGCTTGCAGGGCGTCAAGTACTCTAGTGTCGATTAGTATGGTTATGAGTATCTCCATGTTACCTTATAACTCATGGCCTTAAGGTAATGACGTTTAACAATGTATGCTGGAAATACACACCTCGAGTATACATACCTAGATTTACACTGTTTTTAGACCTTACTAGACGTATCATCAAATTGATACTGTTTGGGGTATGTATCCACTATTTTGGACCTTACTAGCTGTATCTTTCATTTGATACTGTCTAGGGTCTGTCTCCACTGTTTTGGACCTTACTAGTTGTATCTTTCATTTGATACTGTCTAGGGTCTGTCTCCACTGTTTAGTGCTAGCCGTATCTTTCATTTGATACTGTCTAGGGTTTGTATTCACTGTTTTAGACCTTGCTAGCTGTATCTTTCATTTAACACAGTTTGGGGTTTGTGTCTCCTTTTGGAAGACTGAGCCAGGCATATCGTTCATTCGATACTCTCCTGGAGTCTATGATTCCTTTTGCCTTAGTCAACAGTCTTCACTGTTGAGGCACATGTTATTTTCCCTGATATTCTCCTACTTTCTTTAAAATAAAATCCCGTATTTTGATAATGATAGTGTTTAAGAGAAAACTACTTTTTACAACATAACTCTGACGGGTCTTGGTAGAAGACTACTTTTATTTAAGAAAATATAGGAGTTTTTGGAAAGGACTTTAATGCACCCTTGATTCTAAACTACTACTACTTATATAAAGTTATTTGGATTAGATGACACTAAATACTTATGAACTCACCAGCATTTGTAAAAATGCTGGTACTCGCTTTCAAATAACTTGTATTCTCAAGTCAGCAATAGACAGGTACATCCCCAGAGCTTTGATGAAGACTGTTTAGTACCAAGCTGCACCTATATTACTACTTGTATTACTTTAATGTTTCCATGTAATGTAAACCATGTAAAACTATTACTATTAATGCAATGATTGTTGTACTTTGATTACTATACTACATATGTTGTGATACTTGACATGACGTCATCCACCCTAGAGAGTTTCCGCTGTTCCGGTTTTGGGGTGTGACATTTTAAAATATAGAAATGTTTTTTGTTTAATTGGTAAATGTTTATATTCCAATATCACTCAGTTGCATCTAGATTGTGAAATAGGCAGGAAAATTTGCAGTATGAATATTCCCTTCCTTGAATTAAAGGAGGATAAAATTGATGCTGATGTTTATGATTGTGAAGTTGTTGTCTCGTCTGATGAAGTTTCTCCTGGATATAAAATTGGTCTTGACAAAATTGAATCTTTTATCCAGTCCAAAGACCACAAGGACATGCTTAAGAATTTATTGGACAAAATGATAAACTGAAAATTAAAACCGAAACTATGCGGAAATTTGACTCGTTGAATGCCAAGTTGAGTTCAAAAACAAAAATGAATGTTGAAAATATTTCTGAATTTGATGAGGATAATGATATGAGTGAAATATCTATAGAAGATGAGGTAGACTGTTCTAAATTTGTCAAGAGTGAACCCGAATCAACCAAAAATCTCATTTCTGAAAACTCACTGGAATTCGCTCGTTTTTCCCAAAATAAGTCCAAGGTTATGAAAGAAAAGGATGTGGTGTATCAGAAGGTTCAAACCACGCCAAACCAAGTTTATGTAGTTACCGGCGTTACATAGAAGCAAACAGCCGAACTCACAACATTAGTGAGTGAAGATAATGCTGAAGGATGTGATAATTTTTTCTGGTTGGCACCAATAGACAATGCTGATGAAACTGTCGGTCTATCTGAGAGAACATTATGGAGGGTTAAAGGCATATATATGGCAGAACCACTCAACAAGCCTACACGCTTTGATATGCCAACAACCAGTGGTACTAAAATGATTCCAGGTGAATCAGTCAAGGCGACAAGCGAAACTTCCTCCTTAAAGAGTGAAACTCATAATGAAAGATTCAAACCAAAGGTGAACATCCATAAAAATCCCAAATAGGTGTCTGAAGAGAAACAACAACGTAACAGGAGATACAAGAAGAATCTCACTGAAAAGAAAGAGTTTTGGCAATCCCAAAACCCAAATTACGTTCGATCAGACAAGAGTTCAATTGCTAAGGATAAAGGAGTATCAAAAAATCCATCTACTTGTTGTACTCAATGCTATTCAAGTTGCAAAGAAAACCGAAAGGGAAGTTTCGGTCCCCAAAATAGAAGCGAAAGAAACCGAAAGAGTGGTTTCGATTCTCAACCCAACAATCGAAGGGGCAATTTTGATTCCTCATCCACAGATGAAAGGAACAGAAAGCAAGGTTTCGCTTCTAAAACACATTCCTCTCACTCAAAGCACAATCCTAAAGAAGACGTGAAGGGAAAAAGGAAGATCGTCTCAGGAGATGAAAAGAAGATAAATACTAACTTAACGAAACAAAACTAAAAGTTAGAAAACAATAAATATTCAATTGCTAAAACTAAAGATGAAGCGTCAAAAGATAATAAAATCAAATTTTTTACAATCAAAAGAAAAGATGAAACAACCTTAATAAAACGAACTTACTTGGTTGATTCTTCTATTGCTATACCTTGTTCTGTAAAAGGCTCACATGGACCCAAGAAACTTTGGGTTCCTAAATCTGCTTGAGTTTTGCAGTTTATACGTGACAAGCAATTCGACGACGAATGGTACATTAATAGTGGTTTCTCACGTCACATGACAGGGAGAAGGGAAGAGCTTTGGGAGTTTCGTGCTTTGAAGGATGGTGGATGTGTCAAGTATGGTCACAATTACTTTGGCACAATAAAAGGCTATGGTATGATCACAAATGGAGATTTGTCAATCAGAAAGGTGGCATATGTTGAAGGCTTGCAACACAATCTAATCAGTGTTTCACAACTAGCAGTTGGAACTGGACTGAAGGTTTAGTTTGATGATGAAGGGTCAGAAATAATAGAAAAGAAGACCGAGACTGTTTTGCTGAAATCTCAAAGAAAAGGATAAATGTATCCACTGAACCTCAATCCAGTACAAGGGAAGCCATCTATATGTATACTAACGAAAGCGCATCCTGACGAAAGTTGGCTATGGCATCGAAGGCTCTCGCACCTCAACTTCAAAGACATCAAGAAGCTAGTTCTTGGTGATCAGTGCGAGGAATCGAGGACTTCCACTTCTCAAGTTTGACAAGGAATACTTATGTGCTGCCTATGAGATGGGAAAGCAAAGTAGAAAAAGTCATCCAACGATTGTGAACACGAAAGTTATAGAACCTTTGGAACTTCTACACATCGACCTTTGCAGTCCTTCTTCTATTGAAAGCGTTGGTGGTAGTAAGTATATACTAGTAATTTTTGATGACTTTTCTCATTTCACTTGGGTGTTCTTTCATAGATAGAAATCAGATGTAACTGCAAAGCTCAAGGATTTTATCAAACAGATTGAAGTTCAACTGCTAAAGCTGGTTCGCAACGTTCGTAGTGACAATGGGCTTGAATTCAAAAACCAAGCATCTGACGAATTTCTTGCTGAAAAAGGAGTATCACACAATATCTCCGCTCCCTATACTCCACAACAAAATGGGGTCGTTGAAAGGCGAAATCGCTTATTGTGTGAAGCAGCCCAAACCATGCTCAGTTTCGCATCGTTACCCCTATATTTCTGGCCTGATGTGATTGCCACTGCTTGCTACACCCATAACTGGTCTTTACTCAATAAGTGTTTCTCAATAACTCTTTATGAGATTCTAAACAACCGCAAGCCTAACGTCAAGTTTTTCCATGTGTTTAGTTCAAGATGCTTCATCTTCAATTCAAAGGAGAACCGAATTAAGTTTGATGTGAAGGTAGACGAAGGAATCTTTCTTGGGTATTCACTAACTTCAAAATTTTTTAGGGTTCTAAACAAACGATCCAAGAAAATCGAAGAAACGTATTACGTGTCGTTTGATGATAACTACATGAAGAAACTCACTACCAACAAAGAACTAATGGATGAAATGTTTCCTTAAACTAGTCAAGTCACCATTCCTATCTCCAACTTACTTGAAGAATATGTGAAGCTCTTTGATAAACCATAGTCTTCTATTCTCTCTAAAGCGAAAGCAGCTGACAACGAAGTAGACAATCTGAAGAAGGTTATTGACGAAGCTGCTAAAGTCACGGAAAGCGATTCTTCATGTTCAGGTGGACCTCAAGTATCTTCCATCTCTCAAAAGCCTGGTGATTTTTCCCATTCTACTTTCCAGGGGGAGAATTTATCAACCACCACACTCAATGAACGTTCAATCGAGGGGGAGAATTCTGAGCCTGAAGCAGAAACTGTTTCATCATTCGAGGGGGGAAATGTTAATATAAATGATGAAGATGATGATACACAGTCAAAACTTGAAGAAGAAGTAAATGTTGAACTGGATCCCTCCTATGATCCAAATTACCCCCCCCCCCCCCTTATCAAATGGAGGAAAGAAAATCGAAAAACCCAAATCATTGGTGAATCATCAGAAAGAGTTCTCACACATTCTCAACTAAAAGCGAAACAAACTGCATTATTCTCTTAAGTGGAATTTTGCATATTTAATTCTTTTGTCTCCAAAGTTGAACCAAAAACTGTCAAAACTACACTCGATCAATCAGATTGGGTACAGGCAATGCAAGACGAACTCAATGAATTTGAGCGAAACAAAGTATGGAGACTGATTCCTACACCAAAGGATGCATCTGTGGTCGGATTAAAGTCGGTGTTTAGAAACAAGATGGACAACGAAGGGAACATTCTCCGAAACAAAGCTAGACTGGTAGTCAAACGTGATAGGTTTTGAGCATTCTAACACTTCCTAAGTTTACATGCAACCCTAATAACCTTGGATCTATGTTTGTCTAATTATCGTGCAAAGTTGAATTCCAAGGTTATATTCCTATCTAGCATACACGGGGAACAATTTTTAACTTGAATGAAAGATAGAATAACTTACCTTGTTGTTGCTTATGATCCTTGAAACCTTATGAGCCTAGCACCCCAAGTGTGATGCCTCAAATGCTTCACACAACACCAAATGCTCTTGAAAAGACTTTTGAGAAAACACACACTTCTTAAAATCGGCCTAGCCCTCTTGTTTCATATGTGTAGCGGATTTTGGTGGAGAATGAGACTCTTATATAGTGTTGACACATCTAGGGTTACACTATGTAAACCCTACTGTGTCATGAATCTTCATTTCCATGACCCATGGGTTTGTAACTCCTATGGAGCATCCGTGGAGCCTCTTAGTCTACTATACAAGATATGGATGATTTACATAATCAACCCATATATTTAATTAGTTATCTTTTGATCACTTAATTCATTCTAAATTAATTCTTGATCAAACTAATCAGATAATATTATTAATATATTAGAACTTATAATATATTTATAATCTCCAAGTGTTATTTCTCTCATTTAGTCTATCCAATTGCATGGTGCCATGCAACCCAAATGGACCATGCCGGGCCCGGTCAAGTACTTACCATAAATAGTTATGGACTTAGACACCTTATCCAACAGTCTCCCACTTGGATAAGTCTAATAACTATTACTATAGTACTTCAGGAACTGAGAAGATGTTGATACGCCATTTAAGATAAGTGATCATATAATCCTCTGTTCTAGATATCAGCCGGACGAATACATGGAACAATGTCTTACTTATTGTCCAACAATTTGTTTCTCGATTTCCAATTTGTTTGACAAAGAACTTAATTGAACACATCAACTTAGTTCTGACCGGGCCCGGTACATAGGTCAAAACAAAATCATCGAGGGGCCCAGATATCAACTTCTAATCCAAGAAGGAACAGATAAACTTTGACTCATATGTTTATTCTACCACTCATTGAATTATACACAAAAGCACGTTTTATAACATTGAGTTGCCAATGTGTTTTCGTACAATCAATGCATAACCAACTCATAAGTAACAAATCATATCTCTAGGTTTGAAGACTTATATGATATTACCGTCTCACGATCACTCGTGATAAATTCCATGAAGTGATTCCAGTGAGTGTGGGTTGAGTCCAATGCTCAGAGCTTATGAGCACTCATGATTGTTGTAGCCATGTCCAACACCTTAGACCTCTGCAACCAATCATGACAGTCTTGATTCATACCTACTTCCGACATATGACCGACTGTGGAGGTTTGAATAATATGATATACCAACCATAATTATTCTGGAAGTCAAAACATGCAAAAGAAATATAGTAAATGATCGACAAGAGATAGCAACACTTTACTCATAAATAAAACACCTTTTATTCATCATCTAATTTCAATTACACTTTACAAATTTCGAGGTTATCTAACTACTAAATCTAATATCATCCTTCAGCACTATGCTCCGAGCATGTTGGAGATGCTTAACCCGAGTCAGTCCCTTCGTGAGGGGATCTGCCGAATTCTCATCCGATGATACCCTCTTTGCCACGAGGAGTCCTTCTATTCGATGTCTGATAAAATGGTATTTTCTGTCGATGTGTCTGGATCTCCCGTGATCCCTTGGTTCCTTGGCTAAGGCAACAACACTTTCACTATCACAGAAAATTTCCATTGGCTCTTTAATAGTTGGTACAACTCCAAGGTCTCCAATGAAGTTCTTCAGCCATATCGCCTCCTTTGCTGCCTCGCTAGCTGCAATATACTCTTATTCACAAGTTGAATCAGCCACTGTTTCTTGCTTGGAACTCTTCCAAGAAATTGCTCCTCCGTTTAGGGTAAAGACCCAGCCTGACTGAGAGCGGAAATTATCCCTATCAGTCTGAAAGCTAGCATCACTATACCCTACAACTCTCAAGTCATCACTCCCACCGAGGGTAAGGACCCAATCCTTAGTCCTCCGTAGGTACTTGAGGATATTCTTTACCGTAGTCCAGTGTGCCTTACCAGGGTTCCCCTGATACCTGCTAACCATGCTCAGGGCAAAGGCTACATCAGGTCGAGTACACGTCATAACATACATGATCGATCCTACAGCCGAAGCATAAGGTATTCGACTCATTTTTGCTATCTCAGCCTCAGTGCTAAGGCTTTGTGTCTTACTCAATCTGGCATTACTCTGGATGGGTAACTCTCCTTTCTTGGAGTCCTGCATGCTGAATCTCTTCAGCACCTTATCCAAGTAGGTACTCTGACTAAGTCCAATTAGTCTTTTACTCCGGTCTCTCAAGATCCTTATCCCTAGAATATAGGCAGCTTCTCCTAGGTCCTTCATAGAGAAACACTTCCCAAACCAGGACTTAACTTCCTGCAGAGTTGGGATGTCATTTCCTATGAGTAGTATGTCATCCACATACAATACCAAAAAGCTAAGTATACTCCTACTAGCCTTGACATACACACAAGATTCATCTTCACTCCTAGAAAAGTCAAATTCCTTGACTTTCTCATCAAAGCAAAGATTCCATCTGCGAGGTGCTTGCTTTAATCCATAAATGGATTTCTCAAGCTTACACACTCTATTAGGGTACTCGTTGCTGAAAAAACCTTCTGGCTGACTCATGTAAACATCTTCAACCAACTTTCCATTAAGGAAAGCGGTTTTGACATCCATTTGCCATATTTCATAGTCATGAAATGCAGCTATGGCTAACAGAACCCTAATAGACTTAATCTTGGCCACTGGAGAAAAGGTCTCATCATAATCAACTCATGGAGTTTGTGAGAAGCCATTTGCAACCAGTCGAGCCTTATAAGTGTGTACATTACCATCCATGTCGGTCTTCTTCTTGAAGATCCATTTGCACCCTACTGTCTTACGACCTGGTACATTCTCAACCAAGTTCCAAACTTGATTGTCATAGATGGATTGTATCTCGCTGTCCATTGCCTCTTTCCACTTGGCTGACTCAGGGCCTGCCATGGCTTCCGCGTAACTGTTAGGTTCATCCAGACCTATCAGTGTCTCATCACTGATAAGTGTATCTCCTTCTGCAGTAATATGGAATCCATAGTAATGCTCAGGTGCATTCCTAACCCTTGTGGAATGCCTCAGAGGTATAGACTTGTCAATTGGCTCAACAGGAGTTTCCTCCTCAAGTTGAGTGCTAGGGTTTGAAGTTCCTTCACCGCTTGACTCTTGAATTTCTTCAAGATCAACTTGCCTCCCACTGTCTCCTTGGCTTATAAACTCTCTCTCTCTCTCTCTCTCTCTCTCTCTAAAGAAAGCCCTCCTAGCTATAAAGACCACATTTTCACTAGGTCTGTAGAAGAGGTAACCAAAGGATTGATGTGGGTAGCCGATGAAAATACACCTCTCGCTTCAAGGTTGGAGCTTATCATGAGTCTCGCGTCTCACGAAAGCCTCGCAACCCGAAATCTTAATGTGGTCTAGTTTGGGTACTTTACTAGTCCACATCTCATGAGGAGTTTCGACAACTTTCTTTGTAGGGACTAGATTAAGGATATGGGCGACAGTCTCTAAGGCATACCCCCAGAATGAGATTGGTAGCGAAACTCGACTCATCATGGAATGAACCATATCCAACAAGGTTCGATTACGCCTCTCAGCCACACCATTCAACTGCGGTGTCCTAGGAGGTCTCAATTTTGAGACAATCCCACATTCCCTAAGATAGTCGAGGAACTCTGAACTAAGATACTCACCACCTCGATCGGATCGAAGCATCTTAATTTTCCTACCTAATTGATTCTTGACTTCCTGTTTAAATTCCTTAAATTTTTTGAAAGTCTCTGACTTATTCTTGATTAAGTAGACATATCCATATCTATTGTAATCATCAGTAAAAGTCAAATAATAACGATTAGCATCCCTTGTGGCATGTTTGAAGGGCCCACACACATCCGTGTGTACAAGATCTAACAAACCTTCACCCCTCTCACAAGAACCTGTGAAGGGTGACTTTGTCATTTTTCCAAGTAAGCATGATTCGCAACTATCATCTGACTTTAGGTCAAATGACTCCAAGACTCCATCCTTTTGGAGTTGGCCTATGCGTTTCTTGCTTATATGTCCAAGATGACAATGCCATAATGATGCTTTATCCAAGTTATTATTAATAGAATCAATACACAATACATTATTTCCTAAGTTATCAACCACAGATACTGTTTCATACACGCCATCACAAGGTAATGCTTTAAAGTAAAGAACATTATTAAAGAAAGCATTAATAGAACCAACTTCATTATCAAATGAAAAGGTGAAACCTTGTTTATACAATGCATGAAGGGAAATAATATTTCTTGCCATTTCTGGCGAATAACAACACTTATTCAAATCTAAACTAAAATAGAATCAATACACAATACATTATTTCCTAAGTTATCAACCACAGATACTGTTTCATACACGCCATCACAAGGTAATGCTTTAAAGTAAAGAACATTATTAAAGAAAGCATTAATAGAACCAACTTCATTATCAAATGAAAAGGTGAAACCTTGTTTATACAATGCATGAAGGGAAATAATATTTCTTGCCATTTCTGGCGAATAACAACACTTATTCAAATCTAAACTAACAACACTTAGCGATAAAGAGTAAACTCCAATCTTGGTGACAGGTAAAGCTTTCCTATTCCCCATGATTAAGTTTATTCTTCCTTGCTCCACATTCTCACTTCTTCTTAGTCCCTGCAAATTAGAACATATATGAATACCACAACTGGTATCAAGGACCCAAGAGTTAGAATGGGGTGAGTTATTAGATAAGATAGTGTAAATACCTGCATGGTTGGGTTTAACTTTCCCATCCTTCACATCTTGCTGGTATTTTGGGCAGTTTCGCTTCCAATGTGATTTTTCATGGCAATAGATGCATTCAACCTCTTTTGGGTCAGAAGAAGGAGTGACGAAACCTTTCTTGGTTCCACTTGAAGAAGAGCCATCAAGGGTCCTAGCCTTGGTACCCTTCAAAGAGCTCTTTCTCTTCTTCCCTCGACTTTTCCCGATTGCCAAAACTGGAGCGGAGTTTGGAGTAGGAGTGTTAACAACCGACTTCCCCTTAAGACCTGATTCTGTGGTCTTGAGAAGACCCTGAAGTTTGCTGAGTGTGACCTCTTCCTTATTCATGTGATATGTCATGCGGAATTGATCATAGCACGATGGTAAGGAGCGCAAAATAATATCTATTGCAAGCTCCTCAGGGAAGTTCACATTAAGCTTCAACAACCGATCTACATACCTTTGCATTTTCTGCATGTGGCTCGTGACGGATTCCCGTCCTTCATCATGGTTGTTATCATGGAGCAGATGATTTCATACCTCTCTTGTCGTGCACTTTGATGGTATCTTTCCATTAAATCTTGGTGCATTTCAAAAGGGTAGAAGTCCTCATAGGAATTTTAGAGTTCCGCTGTCATCGTGACCATCATTATGCATGCCACTTTGGTAGCATCCCTTTCATGTGCCTGGAAGTCAGCGATCTCCTGGGGAGTTGCAGTTGTTCATCAATCTCCTTAAGCTCCTTGTCGAGGACATATTCTTTGTCCTCGTAGCGAGTAATCATCCTGATGTTTTTGATCCATTCATTGAAGTTGGATCCATCAAAAGTGACTTTCCCACACAAGTTCATAAGGGTAAAGGAGCCATTAGGATTAGAGCCAGAAGCAACATTGTTTGAAGACATCTGAAGGAAGACGACAAGATTAGTTTAGATATTAAGAGAGTCCTTAATAAAACACCCAAATGTAATATTAAGCCTAGGATCCAATCACAATATATTATAACTTAGAAGAGGTATGCCTTAATCCAAGGTATAACATATTTGAAAGGTAGGTGAATGACGATTCACCAATTTCCACCATGAAAACCGAAATATTAAATATTAGGTTTTTGATTGGTTCTTAGAAATTCCTAGATTCTTTTGAGATTCAATGAACTTTTCATTGACATGTTTCAATCTCGAGTGTGCCCTCCAAGTTTTGTGACTGGGATACCGAGGATCAAAAAATGAGGTGTGAAGTAACCATGCAATTCACTTGGTACCCTTAAAGTTTATCACTCAATCGGTGTGCCGGTAAACCACACACGCTCCACCGATACTATGATAAACTTTAAGTCACCCTTTACCTACCTTGTTAATGTTGGATTAATGTCTAAGTCCATAACTATAATTGGTAAGATTTGACCCGACCCGGCATGGTCCATTTGGGTTGCATGGCATCATGCACTTGGGTAGACTAAATGAGAGAAATAAGACACTTATGGTTATTAATATATTATAAGTTCTAATATATTAATAATAAGAATAATAATATTTAATTAGTATTAATCAAGAATTAATTTAGAATTAATTATGTGATCAAAAGAAGACTAATTAAATATATGGGTTGATTGGGCAAATCATCCACAACTTATATAGTGGGCCAAAGCTCCATGGATAATCAAGTTGGGTTAAACCCATAGGATGCTCCATAAAGGTTACATAACCCATGGGTCATGGAAATGAAAGGTCATGACAATTAGGGTTTACATGGTGTAACCCAAATTGTAACACACTATATAAGCATCATATTATTCACCAAAATTGGCCACTAGTGTGAAAGAAGAGGAGCTAGCCGATTTCATGAAGTGTAGATTTCTCTCAAGTTATTCCATGTGTATTTGGTGTTGTGTGAACCATTTGAGGTGTCACACTTGAGGCACATGGCACTCAAGCTTCATGAAGACTTTCTACATGGAAGAGATATGTATTCTATCTTGTTATATTCATTGTTTTGTATGCTAGAATAGGATAATACCTTGGATGTTCATATTTGCATGTATAATAGAGAAAACATAGATCCAAGGTATTTAGGTTTGCATGTACACTTAGGAGTGTTAGAATGCTCAAAACCCAACAGTGGTATCAGAGACTAGGCTTGTTTTCATGTTATACTTGCAAAAGTAGATGAAAAATCGAGTTTTGATGTTGTCTGCCTAGCAGACTCGCCGAGTTCATGAATGGACTCGTCGAGTCCAAGGCAAAATGCATCCAGCTCGCCGAGTTGGTTCGTGCACTCGACGAGTTGGACCCCCAGCCAGCATATATTCGACTTTTTTGGCTGGAATTAGACTAGGAACATTACCCTAAGATATTTTTTGACTTATAAACTTGTTTTTGATGTGGTAATGTTCATGCTAATCCAATTTCAAAGATAATTGTCAATAGACTCATGTTTTGTATTAGTTTAAGGTTTAGACTAATTACATTAAAAAGTTTGATTTGAATTATCATGTTCTTGTGAGTTGCTTAGATTAATAGAAAAGTTGAGTGAAATAGTTGTTTTCAATCCAAATTAATCTAAGAGTTGATTCTAAAATGTGTTTTTGTAACTTGTCCTCAAGTTATATGAAAAGTCACATTTAAGTTTCATAAAACTAACAAAAGTTGGCAAAGGTTACAAAATGAAGAGTCTAGTTCTAATGAAATGGTTTTATGACTCCATAACTTGTCCTCAAGTTATGGAGGACCAAGATTCTCTTCATTAAATAATAAATAAAAAAAAGTGTAACCTTAATTAATTCCATAAGTTATAAAATAAAGAAAAGTTAATTCTTTTATTAGTTTAAAGTCTTCCATAACTTGTCCTTAAGTTATGGAACTTGAAGAGTTTTTGGATTAAAACTACTTTAAACACATAAGTTATGGAATTAATTAGTTTTGAATAGTTTCAAAACTTGCCCTCAAGTTTTGGAATTTGAAAAGTTTTCACTTATGAATACTTTAATTCCAAGTTAGCCCTTAGAATTTTAAAAGTTAAAATTCAACCCTTATACTTTATAATACTATAAGTTAATAATATATATATATATATATATATATATATATATATATATATGTATGTATAAGAGTAAAGTCAGTCTTACCGTTAGTAGGCCTCATTCACGAAGCAGGTCTATAAGGGGGGTATAAGGTTACTGCCTATAAAATGGCAGTTTAATGGGTGTCCACTCTCACCCATCGCTTCCTTGACCGGTGGAGGGTCGTTAGCCGAACGGGTTTAACAGGACTATAATTCTCCCTTCATTAAAAGTATTAATGATAACTACTAAGTAACTAAACTCTTAATAATACCCAATCTTAGTTACTTAGGAAAATGTGAATAAGGTGCTAATCCATGAAATTACACTTTGCACTTTGTTTAAGTCGGTTAGTGGAGCGTGTGTGGTTAACCGGCACACTAACTCCTATTTAACTAGGTAGGCAAAGGGTAACTTAGTGTTTAGCATAGTATCGATGGAGCGTGTGTGGTTCACCGGCATACTAACTCATATTTAACAAGGTAGGCAAAAGGTAACTTAATGTTTATCATAGTATCAATGGAGCGTGTGTGGTTAACCGGCACATCGATTGAGGGGTAAACTCTTAAGGGTACCAAGTAATTTGCATGGTTACTTCACACCTTATTTTGTGATCCTCGACATCCCAGTCACAAAACCTGAAGGTCACACTCGAGATTGAAACATGCCATTGAACAGTTCAATGAATCTCAAAGATCTAGGAGTTTCAAAACCAATTAAAACCTAATAATACATTTCGTTTATCTTGGTGGAAATTGGTGAATCGTCATTCACCTACCTTCAAATATTTTATAGCTTGGATTACGGCTTCCCTCTTTTAAGTTATAAAATAGTTTGTTGGGTCCTAGCCTTAATATTTCATATTGGGTGTCATATTAAGGACTTTAGATCAACTATCTTGAATATCTCCCAAAGGATGTCTGGTTTAGACAGTTATGATCTTCCCGAATCCCTTCAAACAATCTTTCCTAAATGAAGATGACGTCCCTTGGAAATCATACTTCTTTCATCTCCTCCAATTATTCTCCCCAACCCACAAGTTCTTGAAAAATTTAAGGTCACTCAAGCCCTATTAGCAAGCAAAGGTCTATGTGTGATCATATCTTGGAGATGTAGTCACATATTGACAAGCCGGGAGAGTTGGGTGTCAAAGTCTTGAGAAAGTTGGTGGCTCAACTACTTTCTAAGTCACATAGTGAGTTCTTTTAGAACACCTATAAAACAGACTATGACAAGACCCTTAATGATCTTATCTATTTGCTAAGATCAACTTCCTAAAACTTTATGGACATTGACAATGATGACATTGGATATTTAGTAAAGCTCTCTCTTCCCAGTGGAAAGGGATCGGCTATAGTCAACTTGGTTGACTAAATGGTAAAGAGAAATGCTAAGTCTGTGATAGTCCCATGTACCATTATCAAAGAGTCCATATGTTTATGTTGCCAAAGGAAGGGGCATTAGTTGCGAAGCTGCCAAATTTATCTAAGGATGTTAAAGTCAATAAGTTTGACTCTACTTCAGGTAAAGTCCACTATCTAACTCTGCTAAGTTGCTATTATGAGATTCTTGACACATGATGTGACTGGGTCATATGGTGATGTTTTAAGAATCAAAGAAAAGTAAAGTAACTTAAAGAAAGAATATGCTGAATCTAATCGCGTAGATGGATTTCTATCGCACAGTTTGAAGATTGGATTCTTGAGCTACTTCTTAGGAGTTATAAGATATTGCTTAGGAATAGATAACAACAAGTTTTCATATGGATTGTAAGGTAAGTTTTTTCCTCAAAGTTTTTAAAATAAAAGGAAATTTTCTGATTTTATTTATTTTAAAATATCCTTACAATGGCATCTGTGAAAATTTTTGTTGCTTATAGGATTCCATTGATAGCAATAGTGGAAATATGAAATTGATTCTTTCATTTGTGGTAATGTCTAAATTTACCAAATAAGGAAAGATTCCCATCACCCAAGTTTCAATTGGACCGGAACTTGGAATCATGCAAGTTGTATAGCATGATGAATGAGAACTTTCAATTATTGGAAAATTAAGACTAATTACTTATTCACATGGATGTGTGAGTCAAGTAATGGACTAAGGGATCGAGTACACATTCTTGTGCACTGATTATGTCCACCACAAAAGATCGATAAGACTATTCGTCATAGTTTACTAAAGCCTAGTAAATATGATTATACTTACTAGCTTAAGTGTAATTCTGAGACATTGGAAAAGGTTCCAATGTAAGGCAGAGCGAATAAGAAGAATCAACTTAGGCAAAAAGATAAAAGTTTCTCAAATTTGAAAAGATGGGAGAGTACTTTAGTATCAGTTTTGTGATCATCTTAATGATTAAGAAAGCATAGCATAATTAGTTCTCTAAGGAATTCTTAGTGCATTCTTATGACTAAGACCTTGAATTGTTGAAATGGTTAAATCAAGAAGATGAGTCATACTTCGTTCCAATACAAGTCTTAGAGTCATACTCCAAGATTGTAATTTGAGTGAAATGTCTTAAAGAAGGTTTAAAAACACTTGTCAAATGTAAGAGTAAAAGTTTTCTACTCTTGTACATTTGAAATTGGTAAGTTGTGATGTTTTGGATAAAACAAAGACCAACTTAGGCCAATTGTGTGAAGTGTTTGTCTTGATTAGAATCCACACTATCTCTTGAATATCTGACAAGAAAGTCTTATATGTCAAGAGGACAGTGGGAGTCTTAAAGGTCTTGAAAGTCTCAAGAACTAATCAAGAATAAAACCTAAAGTTCTTCACTAGCACACAACTTGAGGTTTATAACCTATCGTGTTGACATATTCTGTGCCAATTCCAGTTAAAGTTGGCTTTGCGTATGAGTTCTTAGAGTTCTCTATTTGTTGCATAACAACTTGGAAGCAATGGTAGGCCCTTGAGCTGCCAGGTGGCAAGGAATTAAGATTGAGTTCAATCCATATGAGTTTGGATTTGTCATTATCCTTGACTTGTGATTATGGTTTTGAAAAATTCGTATGGGTAGGAACCCATACACCATAAAAAATCTAAGTGTCATAAGGTTTCTCTCCGATTCATGAAAATGATGGTGAGGAAACACTTTCACTAAGTAGATTTTAGCTAGATAGCAATTGTGATATTTGCATTCTCAAAGTCGTTAGTGGAGCGTGTGTGGTTTACCGGCACACTAACATGGACTTGTGAGAAGTGGTAAAGGTCTAAACAATTGAGACTATGATTACGGCATCCCTTTTCATAGTTCTAAAATTGTTTAGAAACACCTGTGAGCTATCTAAGAGAGGTGTATGATTTTGATAAAGTTTTATCAAAACAATCTAGTATCAGAAATCAAAACTTTGGTAAGAAAGTCAGCTGATTTCTGAGTACATGTCAAAGCTAGTGGGAGCATAAGTGTTATGCTAATAATCATCATGTTAGTGGGAGCATGATAATTATGATAAAGGTTGCAAGTTAGAAATGTTAATTATAGAAAACAAAAGTTTTAATTCGTGAGGCTGCAGGGGTTGAAAAAGTTGTTTTGCTATAATTAAGGGATAGGAAATTACTTCATCTCAAATCTAAAAACTTAGATTGAGGTTTTAATCGTATTTAGTCAAGGATATATATATATATATATATATATATATATATATATATATATATATATATATATAAGAATTTCATGTTGGAATGGCTCAACATAAGGAAATTATGTATATGGGTCCATTATTTGTGTTCTAAAGTTCGATTATGATTACGACATCCCTTTTCATAATCTGAATTATGAGAAATTGGCAAATTGAAATGGAAATATTATAGCAAAAGACTGGTTTAGTCTTTATGTGAGACATCATGAATCGTGTCTCATATGCTTCGGACATAGGATCGATTACATGTGCTATATTCATCCTTTCTAAAATTTTCCAAATGCGTGGGGCATTAAGAAGAGAAAAGTTTTAGAACTGGATATGACTAAAAGGATTAAGCAATTGTCGAGGATAAGCTAAGGTTTACCAAATATTGGTTGCTCAAGGACAGTTGGAAGTATAGTGATAATTCTGGAAGGACCATATTGACATAATCTGTAAGGAGGCAACTCTTGTTCAGAAGTGATAGTCAAAATGGAATATGGAAATGTTTCAAAGTTAGAAATTATTCAATATGTGTAAGATTAGGAAACCTAATCCAAGAAGGATGTTTCCAAGGAGTTGATCTCCTTTGGAATACTCTATAATGATTGTTGCTAATCCTTGTGATTTTGTGCATAATCATTACAAGAGGATCAATGCATATAAGTTTAGAATCTAACAGATTTTAGTAAATGGCATGAATTTGGAATTCTTGCATTTGCAGTAAGGATTTTGGACTGTGAAAGAGGATCATTGGAGTTATGTTCAGTTGATCTAATTCACAAAGTGAAGATCAAAGACAAACATAGTATGCATACTTAGTGTATGGCATGACTAGTGTTTAGAAAACATAGTGTACATGCTTGGAGCATGGGACAACTATTGTTTTAAATTCAAGAATAAAGTTGATAGCTGAAACAGTATACAATGAATAATGTGTAATCATATGGTGATAAATAAAGGTGTTTTATTTATGTTCATAGGTTTTGATACCATATTGGATTCAATTATTCTTGTGTTTCATTTTGCATGTTTTGACTTCCAGAATAAACTAGGTTATTCTTCCGGAATGACTAAGTTATTCAAACCATCCACATTCGGTCATATGTTGGAAGTAGATATGAATTAAGACTGTCATGGGTTGGCTTGTAGAGGTCTAAGGTGTTGGACAAAAGGCTACAACACTCATGAGTGCTCATAAGTTCTGAGTATTGGATTCAAGCCACGCTCATTGGAATCACTTCATGGATTTTATCACGAGTGATCATGAGACGATAATATCTTATATTCTTCAAACCTAGAGATATGAGTTGTTACTATGAGTTGATAGTACATTGATTGCACGAAAACGCATTGGTAACTCGATGTTATAAAACATGTCTTTGTGTATGATTCAACAAGTAGTAGAACAACCCATACGAGTCAAAGTTTATCCATTCCTTTTACCTTTGGGATAAAAGCAATATCTGTGGGCCCCTTGATGATTTGATGATGACAAATGGAAGTGCTCGGCCGGGCCATGACTGATTTGATTTGTTCAATTAGTCAGTCGTCATAAATCGGAAATCGGGAAACAACAAATGGACAGAGAGAATGATTATAATCCATGTCTCAGTCCATATGATATCTAGAATGGAGGAATATATGATCCCTTATCTAATGGACAAGTCATTGACAAAGGTCAGAGTTCATCTACAAGTTCAGATTTCGACGGAAGCTTTTGAGAGCTACGATTGCCAGTCGGTTCTTGAAGTCATACGCAATAATAGTTTTAGACTTATCCAAGTGGGAGACTGTTGGATTAATGTCTAAGTCCATAACTATAATTGGTAAGATTTGACCCGACCCGGCATGGTCTATTTGGGTTGCATGTCATCATGCACTTGGATAGACTAAATGAGAGAAATAAGACACTCATGGTTATTAATATATTATAAGTTCTAATATATTAATAATAAGAATAATAATATTTAATTAGTATTAATCAAGAGTTAATTTAGAATTAATTATGTGATCAAAAGAAGACTAATTAAATATATGGGTTGATTGGGCAAATCATCCATAACTTATATAGTGGGCCAAAGCTCCATGGATAATCAAGTTGGGTTAAACCCATAGGATGCTCCATGGAGGTTACATAACCCATGGGTCATGGAAATGAAAGGTCATGAAAATTAGGGTTTACATGGTGTAACCCTAATTGTAAGACACTATATAAGCATCATATTATTCACCAAAATTGGCCACTAGTGTGAAAGAAGAGGAGCTAGCCGATTTCATGAAGTGTAGATTTCTCTCAAGTTATTCCATGTGTATTTGGTGTTGTGTGAACCATTTGAGGTGTCACACTTGAGGCACTTGGCACTCAAGCTTCATGAAGACTTTCTACATGGAAGAGGTATGTATTCTATCTTGTTATATTCATTGTTTTGAATGCTAAAATAGGATAATACCTTGGATGTTCATATTTGCATGTGTAATAGAGAAAACATAGATCCAAGGTATTTAGGGTTGCATGTACACTTAGGAGTGTTAGAATGCTCAAAACGCAACAGTTAAGTCCAAGTTAGTGTGCCGGTTAACCACATACGCTCCACTAACAAGTTAAACAAAGTGTAAAGTGTAATTTCATGGATTAGCTCCTTATTCACATTTTTCCTAAAGTAACTAATATTTGGAATTTAATAAAAGATTTTAGTTACTTTATAATATTCATCATACTTTTAATGAGAATTTATAAGTCCTTATCCTACTCGTTCGGCTAACGACCCTCCACCAGTCAAGCAAGCGGTGGGTGAGAGTGGACACCCATTAAGTTGCCATTTTATAGGCAACAACCTTATACCCAACTTATAGTCCGACTTCGTGAATGAGGCATACTAGCGGTAAGACGACTTTGATCTTATACATATATATATATATATATATATATATATATATATATATATATATATATATATATTATTGACTTATAATATTATAAGTATAAGGGTTGAATTTTAACTTTTAAAATTGTAAGGTTGGAACTAAAGTTTTAATCAAGACTTTACTTGTTCCAAAACATGAGGGCAAGTTTTTTAAACATTCAAAACTTTTCATTTCTTGTAACTTAGGAGTTAATTAGGGTATTAAAATGAAGACTCTTCATTTTTATAACCCATGTGTTCTTTTAATGGTTTTAAAGCAAAGTGACTTTTGGTTTTCCATAACTTGAGGACAAATTATGGACTCCATTAAAACACATAATGATCAAGAATTAATCTACCACATAGGTTACAAACAATTCCTATGATCATCTAAACGTCATAAGATCAAGAACATGAACATGAACACTTTCATGAATCAATAATTGCACTTAAAACTTTGTAATTTTGATAACTTGTTGTTGTAAATGGATTAAGAAGAACATTAAACCATCTAAAACAAGTTTTCAAGTACCAAAACAATTTAGGGTAATGTTTCTAGTCCATTTCCATCAACAAATGTCGAAAATCTGCATTCTAAGGCTCCTACTCGCCGAGTGCACGAACCTACTCAGCGAGTAGGTTGAAGATTCACATGAACTCGGCGAGTCCCCCCATGGACTCAGCGATTTCATTAGGCAAATTGCACAAAATCGAATTTTTTCAACAATTTAGCACAAATAACAAACAAACAAGCCTAGGCTCTGATACCACTGATGGGTTTTGAGCATTCTAACACTTCCTAAGTGTACATGCAACCCTAATAACCTTGGATCTATGTTTGTCTAATTATCATGCAAAGTTGAATTCCAAGGTTATATTCCTATCTAGCATACACGGGGAACAATATTTAACTTGAATGAAAGATAGAATAACTTACTTGTTGCTTATGTTCCTTGAAACCTTGTGAGCCTAGCACCCCAAGTGTGATGCCTCAAATGTTTCACACAACACCAAATGCTCTTGAAAAGACTTTTGAGAAAACACACACTTCTTAAAATCGGCCTAGCCCTCTTGTTTCATATGTGTAGCCAATTTTGGTGGAGAATGGGACTCTTATATAGTGTTGATACATCTAGGGTTACACTATGTAAACCCTAATGTGTCATGACTCTTCATTTCCATGACCCATGGGCTTGTAACTCCCATGGAGCATTCGTGGAGCATCCTATGGGTGGAACCCAACTTGATAATCCATGGAGCCTCTTAGTCCGCTATACAAGATATGGATGATTTACATAATCAACCCATATATTTAATTAGTTATCTTTTGACCACTTAATTAATTCTAAATTAATTCTTGATCAAACTAATCAAATAATATTATTAATATATTAAAACTTATAATATATTAATAATCTCTAAGTGTTATTTCTCTTATTTAGTCTATCCAATTGCATGGTGCCACGCAACCCAAATGGACCATGCCGGGTCGGGTCAAGTACTTACCATAAATATTTATGGACTTAGACACCTTATCCAACAAAAGGTTATTGACAGGAAGAAGGAATTGACTACAAAGACACCTTTGCACCTATTGCTAGATTAGAATCTATTCGCATCTTCTTGGCATATGCAGCACACAAAAACTTTGAAAATTTTCAAATGGATGTGAAGTGTGCATTCTTAAATGGAGAATTGGAAGAGACTATTTATGTAGAACAAACGCCTGGGTTCATAAATGAAAAATATCCCAATCACTGTTACATTCTTGAAAAAACGGTTTGTGGTTTAAAGCAAGCTCCAAGAGCCTGGTATGAAACTCTTACTCATTTTCTTAAAATGTCTAAATTCAAGCAAGGTTCGGTTGACCTAACCTTCTTTCGCAAGAAAGAGGGTGAACACTTGATGATTGTGCAAATTTATGTTGATGACATCATCTTCAGATCTACAAATCCAGACCTTACAACTGAGTTACAAAAGTTGATGTAAAATAAATTTGAGATGAGCTCAATGGGTCCAATTAACTTTTTTCTTGGATTAAAAATTAGACAGGGACCAGAAGGAATTTTCATTAATCAGGAGGCTTACAAAAAAAATTGTTTGGTAAGTTTTGAATGATGGGAGAGTCAAAAGTGAAGGTTCCCATGGCATTTGGCACGAAGTTAACACCTTCTCTGAAAAAACCGGCTGCTGATGTTGACACTCTATCGTCAAATGATAGGGTCTTTGATGTATTTAACAGCTAGTCGACCATATATTATGTTTTCTATTTATTATTGTTCATGGTTTCAAGCTAATCCACGCGAATCTCACATGATGGCTATAAAGAATATTTTTCGATATCTAAAGCGAACCTCATCTATTGGTTTGTGGTACCCTGCGAAATCAGGATTCTTCGTAGAAGCATTTTTCAGATGCTGATTTAGGGTTGTGGTTTAGATCGAAAAGGCACAACTGGCGGATGTCAATTTCTCGATGGCAAGCTGGATAGTTGGCAATCTAAGAAACAAACATGCGTTTCGTTGTCAATAGCTAAGGCTGAATACATTGATGTAGCTTTGTGCACATCTAAAGTCATTTGGATTCAAAGCCAACTTTGTGACTATGACTTAAATATGAAAAGAATTCCACTCTATTGTGACTCCGAAAGTGCTATTCACATATGTCACAACCCAGTGCAACACTCAAAAACGAACACATAGCACTGAGGTATCACTTTATCAAGGATCATGTGGTAGACGACAACGTTCAAATTCAGTTCGTAAGATCTGCTGATCAATTGGCTGATATATTCACCAAGGCCTTGCCTGAAGCAACATTTAGTAGAATCCTTCAAGGGCTGGGAATGGTGGAAGCTGATTCTGTACCAAATCTCTATCGCATTCATAAAACAATCACTGCGAATCGGTGCGAACGTTCGCATGCTTTCTCAATCCACTATTCATTATCAGTCTGTTTTATCAATGCGAATCAATGTGAACATTCGCAGCAGTTCGCAAGGATCCGTTCATTCGTGGTTTGGTATTTCAAATATCCTTATCTATATTTTGTGTATATTTTCTTATCTCTTTGTTTGATTGACTTATCTTCTCTCCGTTTTCAAAATTGTTCAGTATTGCGAATCGGTGAAAACGTTCGCAGCCTTTCGCAGTCAACTGCTCATTACTTGTCTTTTCACTGCGAATCAGTGTGAACGTTCGCATGCTTTCGCAGTCCACTGTTCACTATCAGTTTGTTCTTATCCTTATTTTTATAAACACTTCAAAAACAATTTTTTTTATTTTACTACTTTTCAAAAACAACAAAATCACAAAAATACTTTTTATCTTCTATTCATTTTCCTTTGCACATCAAGAACATAAACGAGGACGTTCACATTGTCTATCTACTTGTGTGATGGGGCAGGTATAACTCCTTTTACTTATGAATTAGCTAAGTGTCCCTAGAAGCATGCTGCCGTATGTTGACCTAAGCCTCAACGACTCGACTGTGAAGCCTTAATGAATTTGATATCACCAATCAATTCTTCCTAATCAGGCTGCGAATTCACATCAGTCATGAGCTACCTTATTCTTCTCACATTGAGTTAAGATATTTGCATGGTCACATTCACATTGCAAAGGTACTATCACTTTCTTGTATCCATCTACTCTCTTCTCCATCACCTTCGCATTCATCAATAGAACCCTTGAGACTCTCAACAATTACCACTGAGGTTTATGGTTATGCAAACTTCTGTGTTAATGATCTTAGTTTCGTTTTACTACGAACTGAGTGAAACCCAAAATTCAATTCCCACAATGAATTGATGGTGAACAATCTCATGTTCTAGCTTTCACCCAAGAATTAACGAAACCACTTTCGTGGGAAGTACCATGAAATCTCTTTTTATTTTTGCGTGATCTTTATGAAATTGTCTATTACCAAGACATTTCTACCCAAAAGATCCAGTTAATTTTTTTTGAGATTTCAATATTATATCAAGTCAATTATAATAAATTCCCAACCTACGCGTTCAACTGAATACACTGGTCACACGAGTAGCTTTTCCAACTTTCGCACTTATGTCAAGTTTGTAGTTTGGTCAATGGATAAACCATCTTTACCAGCCTTATATAAAAGATGCCTTTCAGTGTTTCTCATTAAACAGCTGATTGTATTCAACAGGTAACCGAACAGACACTTTTTAGTCTCTCTTGACTATAAAGGAAGATATCTTTTCCTGGGATCAACAGTTTTATGTCATCTATGTGGCATCACAACATCCCACAAATAAACCTTGTTTTATTTCTTTTTCTTTGACACTCTTGCACGAAGATCCCTGTGATTTTCAAAAGTTTTGTTCGTGGTTCTATTTAACTTTCAGGTTCGCAGTCATATGCACTCAACGTAATTTCCTTACTATGAAAGAAGATTGGCTGATGCATTAATTTTAAAAAGATCAGAATTCAAATAGGCGCGTGAAAAGTTGAACAGACCGCTATTCTTACGTCGCGTGACACATGCCTCTTACTTGTCATAGCTGTCAAATCGCGCTTTTTCAAGCGACAGTTCAGTTCTCGATACTATCTCTCCGGATTTCTCTCACCAAATCAAATCGTATAAAGGGATTTTGACGGTTCATTATCTCCTTACCAATCTCAAAATTCTCTCAAATTTTTTTTGCAATTCAAAGGCTTTCTACTGTTCATCTTATTCCTAGCTTCATCAATGGCGGCTTCCTTTGAAAATCAATCAGTGCAAGATCAAACTGTTCATTCTACACTTCTTATAGTCAAGAAACACTAGAACCTGATAATCGATTTGAATCCGGTCAAGTATGATGCCTTCCTCCTTCCCTTGATCGAGTGTCTGAAGTACTCTCCTCTCACGATTGCTATGACTCAATTCGAGAATATCCCTCTCTCGATTCTCTCCAAAGCTTATACAACTGATAATTATGTCAAGGATGAGGAAAGGGTTTATTTTGACATTCATAATCAAACCACATCAATTTCGAAGACCCGATCTGCTCTCTTCTTGGGCTTCCACAATCTGAGAATCTGATTAATCCATAAACCATCTCCAATGTAGTTATCCAGGAAATGTTCTACCAAATGGGATACAAGGAGCCCCTCACAGTTGTATCCAAGTTCAAGAAACCCAATCTGCCACCAATTTGGAATGCTCTTTTCACCATTCTATTTAAGTCCTTCTCTGAAAGAGTCACAGGAAGTGATTGTGCAAGCAACCTCTTTATGGGACTGATGTACGGACTCTACACTGGGGAGAACATCGACTATGGTTCTATTCTTTGGGCTCAATTCATCTAGAGCAGTCATTATGTAACTCGTCATAGTGAGGTCTCCTGTGCGAGATTTTGGATTGTGGTGGTCAACAAGGCTATTAAGCAGCTAAAGATTGAAGTGATGTCTGATGCATTGACGGCTTCTATTGCAACATTCCACATAACAGGGATTATCATGGCAGACCAGTCAAAGTTTGATTTTATTGGTTCAATTTAGGAGGCAATGTTTCACGATGTTCCTCCATCAAGTAAGATTCTCGAAGGACATCGTACTCTCACTCCTTCAGGACCTCGTCCTCTCACTGGCGAATTTCAATCTATTCTGGATGAGGTTGACAAACCAAAGAAAGGGGCAAAGGATATAAGAAACCTGCCAAGAATGATTCTGCGAAAGAAGGACCCTCTGCAGCTATGAAACCTCCATGTAAGAAGCGAAAGGCTCCTTCAACTTCTACTGTTGCACCCAAGCGAAGGAAGCAATCCGCAAGAAGGCAAAAGTCTCCCACTCCAAGTCCTTCTCAGAGTGACGATGAAAACTCAGATTCTAAGACTGAGTCAAAGATTCGCATTGAGAAGGATCCTCCTGTTCACAATAAGGGTGTTGAACCTATTCGCACTAAAGAACAGGAACAAGTTCACACTGAGCGTGAGGTAACTCCACCCGTTCAAGATTTTGTTCCTTCTCCTCCTCCCTCACCAAAAACAACTACTTCTGTACCAATAACCATCACACCGCTCCCAGTTGTATCATTCCAACCTCCCACAACGATTCCTGTCTCCTTACCCATTTTCACTGATTCCACGATTCCACCCCAATCCTCTTCAGCTCCTAAATGTTCATTCAACCTGTTTGATACGGGGGCTAACACTTCAAGTTTTTCAACCTATGCTACCCCACCCATCTCTGCCATTCGTACTGACAATCCAGAGATGCTTTTTGGAAATGATGACGCTGAAGATTTAGACGCTTTCTCTTTCAGTCCTTATCAAATAAGGGTTGATATTGATGATGATGTCTCTATTTCAAAAGCAGAGTTCAAGTCCATCCATGAGAAGCTTGATCAGTTGCTTCTCGCATCCAACGCTTCTGCTTCTGAAGATTATTCCAAAGCTATTGTTAAAGCCATTCTTGAGCGAGTCACAAAGGAGCATACTGCTAATTTTTCCTCTTTCTCTAAAGTAGTTTCGGACTCAACTGCTGTATGCAAGGAAACGACCGAAAACGTCGATAAACTAATTACTTATACAAGGTTGTTTATGGATGAATGCCAGGTTACCGATAACAACAACACCTCCATCAGCAACAAAGAAATTCAAAATGTTGGTGCCATGTTTAAAGCAGAGAAGTCAAGCTTTGCTGAACTTCGCACTGAGTTCAAGACTGATCATGAGGCACTACAAAATGCTATTGAAGCGAGACTCTCAAAACTTCAGGTAGACTTGGCAATGGAGAGCAAAATCATGGATGCTCTAGCACTAAAAGAGGAAAAATGTAAGGTGTTGGAGACCAAACTTCACCATACTCAACAAAAGGTCGGTGATTTGCGAGCAAAAAAGGTAGCCACGCACAGTTGCATTTCTAATATTAACGGATTGCTATCTAATATCATTGAGACCCGAGACCCTATGATTTCAATTACCGTCTGAAAACATCTGCTTGAAAAGCTGAGACCAGTGTTCGTGATGTTGCATCGTAGGGTGTTTCGACGCCAATGTCGTTTCCGAAACAAGGGGAGAAAAGAGCTCAAAAGTTCATACGGCGGATGTCAAACCCAAAGTTTCTGTTAAACTACCTCCTTTCGTCAAGCAAGATCCAAAAGACAAGGTTCCGTTATTTAGCAACGAACCCATCATAGAAGACAATGAAGACGATGAGCATGATGAAGCTGAGCTTAAAAGGCGGAAGGCTCACGAAGCAGAGATTGGAAAACATGCTCGCATTGTCAGAGAGGCTGAGGAAAAAGAAAGAGCTGAAAAGGAAGCTCAGGCCACTCTTAAAATTAAAATTTTGCTTTTTCCAAATGGACCCTAAAGCGCATGCAAAACCAAGCTGTAGATATGGCAAGTCAGTACTGGTTGGATCCTATTGCTTCCTTTGAAGTTCAGAATTCACAGGATTCACAGTTTGAACTTGCCATCACTCCGAAGGCATTCAGGTTTCATGCCTTCATAAAGGTTGCCAGTGTTCCTTTCTCGGATAGCACCGGTGATCAAATGTTGCTTAACTTCTACTTGAAACATATGAAACCTCAATTTGAGACCTGGAGTGCGAACAAAATTTTAGCTGTGAAGGTTACTGGGCCAATCGAGACTGAAAGCTTCCGTAATGCAAAGTTTAAAGTTGCGAGAGGATCTGCACATCAAGCCTGCGAATTTACTCTCACAGATTTGCCATGCTTGAACCCCAATGACTGGATGGTGATTTACTATATCTTGCTGCGAGAGAAGGAGAAGTGCGAACCGGTGTTTTCCCATCTTCAGATTATGATCAAGTACTACATTCAGGAAGTTGGGATGATGGATGTGGAAATTTTTGCGGTTCTAAGACAAAAACCAAGTGCTGTTCCAAAAGAAACTTCGAAAGACTTCTAGAAGCTCAAGCCCGAAAATATTTATAGGGAAGGATCGTTTGATTTTTATACTTCAAGAGATCATCCAAGTGCAGATCGACTCAAGTTATACTTTCATGTTGAAGAAAAGCACCTGTTTGCTACTTCTTGTTTGGAGTTCATTTGGAAGCTTGTTGCGAAGTATAAGGGCAACAACAAAGATGAAGTGAAGTGTTTCACTGATGTGATCACTTGGTACATTCATGTTCGCAAGCTGCTGCTGAGTTTCATTTCTAAAGTATATGAAGTGCAGAAGCGAATTACGAATTAACATGGCCATGGTTTCACTTAACGCAAAGTGGGAGATTGTTGACGATATTATGTTGCGTTATGGGCCTATGTTATTTAGTATACTTTGTATTCATAGTTTGGGCATGTCCAACCGTGTTTGTTATTTTAGGGTTTAGTATATAAGGTGCATGCATGCATTCTTATCATTAGCGCTTTTCTTAATTGTCTCATTTATTATTCTGTAAACCCTAGCACACCTCTACAGATGAAGTTTGTAATCGACCTCTTCTGAGGTGTGGCTATATTTTAATCATTCGACATACAGATTGATTCATTTATTGTTCTTGTGCTTATTGCTCATAATTATTTACATGTTAAAGATCTAATCGATCTAAAGAGTTTTTAACTCATCAGTTACCCTTGGTATAATGTAGTATGCAGACATATAAATAAAACATATTTCTATTTATAAAACGTATTGTATCCCATGAGGGTAAAATTGTGATGTGTGATGTTTTGCATGTTAACAACTTCATATGATAGTTAGAACAATAGTATGAAAAGTATAGCAAAAGATTGATGTTTTTCACACGAGTTTAACCGTGTGTTTACTTGTATCCCCCCCCCCCCTAAAAGTGTTTAAAGGCATTTGAAAGTGTGGTGATAGGGGTATGAAATCGCTTGATAATTGGTGATTTGGACAATGTTTCGTTTCTAGGAATGATCTTTCTCGACGTATCCCCGAGTTTCTGGTGAAGAATCGGGCTTCGTGTGGGCAGTACTTCGACCGGAAAGAAGGTTTTCTCGGGAACTTCGGGGCGTCGGGACTTGCATCGTGTATTAGAGGTGTAACCGCGGCTTCGGGGTAGTTTAGAGGTGTCCAAAAGTGAGAAAGTATAGGAGAGAGTTTGGAAATGTGCAACCAAGGCCGGCTGTCGTCGATCTCTATTTATAGGTTAGAAGTTCAGGGTTCACGTCGTGAACCACATTTCACGTCGTGACCTTGGTCCTGCTCAGGTCATGGCATTCGTCATCATCCACTTGCTCTGGAAGGTGTAAAATCTCTGAGTTCACATCGTGAACCCTATGTTCACATCGTGAGCTCTGACACAGTGTCGAAATTTGTGCCCCGAACTTTAGAAATTCATATCTTTCGCATACGAGCTCCGTTTTTGACGTTCTTTATATCCACACGTAGGTTAGATTATGCTCTACAACTTTCGTTTAGACCATCGGCTGATTTTGACTTTTACTTTAATATATATTTTAAGTAGGCCGGGACAGGAAAAGTCCGTTAAGAATCCATAACTTCTTCATCCGACGTCCGTTTTCGTCTGTCTTTTTACCGTTGTACTACTATTGTCGAGATCTTCGATTCTCATTTAGGTCGCGTCGGCTAACAGTTGCTCAATCTTTATTTCGAGTTTTTAGCTGTCTACTGCTATAACCGAAACCTAGAAAAATCATAACTTCCTCACACGAAGTCAGATTTGGACGTTCTTTTTATTTATGATGACGGTTTAAGGATATCTACGACTATCATTTAGATACCTAAGGCTAAAAAGTATTTTACTGAAATTTCGTGTTTTACGCTTAATAGTGTTTTACAATATTTGTCGCGTATTTTTGATTGGTCATAACTTCTTCGTTATAACTCGGATTTTAGTGTTCTTTATATTTTTGAAAAACCTTGACACGATATCTATCATTTTATACATCCCAAACAGGGTTATTGAACAATCTATTTTTGAACTAAATTTGACTGGTGTTACAGTCTTGGAATATCAGGTTGTTACATCCTACTAACTCGCCGAGTCCACGCATAAATCCTCGCATGACAATCTTCATCGTCCTCTCCGAGTTGGCCGTGCAACTCGTCGAGTCCCTTTAGTCCTTTCTCCATTAAGATGCTTTTTGTAACGACCGTAGATTCATGATAGTCAATTTAGAGATAATAGGGGTCGAAAACAATTTTTCAACAAAATATTATTTAGAATACATAATCTTAACCAAGTTGTAGAATATGTCTCAAGGGTTTCGTACATATAAAGAGTGCCAAAATCCGAGTTATAACGAAGAAGTTATGACCTGTCGAAGTTTTGCGACGGAATCGGCACGGCACCGGGAAGACATAAATAGTGAATTTATGATAGATCGACTTTTAGCCTTAGTAATCTAAATGAAAGTCGTAGAATATGTTAAACTGAGAGCTTCCATAAAAAGAACGCCCAAATCTGAGTTCGTATGAGGAAGTTATGATTTTTCGAAGTTTCGGATTAGCAGTGTACAACCTGAAATTCGAATAATAGATCAAGAGGTTTTTAGCCGACACGACCTAAAAAAGAATCGAAGTTCTCGTTAAGAGTAGCGTAACAAGAAAAGGATGGGCAAAAACGGACGTCGGATGAAGAAGTTATGAGAATTTAACGGACCAATCCTGTCCCGGCCTGTTAATAATATAACTTTTAAAATAAAGTCAAAATTATCCGATGGAGTCTAAACGAAAGTTGTAGAGTACGTTCTCATTTTCTCGTTGATATAAAGAACGTCGAAAACAAAGCTCGTACGCAAAAGTTACGAATTTTTAAAATTTAGACTTGAATTTGCAAAACTTGTTGCTCGATTGATGACGTGGCATGATCTGGACCGTCATTCGCTGATCACGCCTCGCTTCGGATGGATGACACGTCGCCCTTGCATACGCCCGCGTCCGAAGTCAGTACGCCCCGCGTACCCTCTCCCTTATCCATCCGATGTACGAAGACAGTTGGATCCGAGCTGATGGCCTTATCCGAGGCGTACACCCAGCGTACCCTCGGTACGCCCAGTGTAATCCGAAGTCCTCCGGCTATAAATAGCATGCGAGCCATTCCGAAAATCTCACACCTTTCTTCATTTCTTCTCTCTAAACTTTCTCTCTCTAGGGTTTTTAACCCTCCCCTAAGCCTAGGTGATCCCCTAGCACCCGAAGGAAGCATCAAGGCTCCACTACAAGAAAAAGACCCTTTTACGACGCGCAAACCACGACACTCATTGATTTATGTTACGCAAAAGAGAGTGACATTAAAAAAGTGTCATCTCTTCAAAAAAATTTAGGATTTAGGTCGCGCATTATTGAGTGCCATTAAATTAATGTTATAAGAAAAAAAATTAAAAAGACGGAGGGCGCTGTATCTTAAATGCGCGCGTTTAGGGGGGGGGGGGAAATGAAATCCCCAAAAATATTTTAAAACCCCGCTTCTCACTCTCTCCTTATCCTTTTCTCTGGAAACCCTAATCCGCCTCCACCACTACTTTATCCTTAAGGAATAACACAACGAAGCTGGTATCTCAGATCAAGATCAACTACTCCGGCATGAAATCCCCAAAAAAAATTAAAACCCCGCTTCTCACTCTCTCCTTCTCCTTTTCTCTGCAAACCCTAATCCGCCTCCACCACTACTTTATCCTTAAGGAATAATACAACCAAGCTGATATCTCAGATTAACTATTCAGCATCGAGTTAACCCCAACATGTATAGTTGTTGCGGAAGATGGAGAAGGTCGAGAAGAAGATATCGAGGTTCTTACAGAGCCCTCTTCGGGCTCAAGTCCTCGCTGACGTGCATCATGTGAGAGTCGAGACCACCAAGTGGTTTGATCGACTTGAGGGTTCCGCTCGGAGGCTAAAGTAGCGGATCGGGTCCATGAAAATAGGAGGAGGTGGTGAAGGATGGTGGTTGGAGGAGGCGATGAATAAGATGAACGAGGAGAAATATGAGGGTGGTTTGGAATGGTTGGAATGGAGCTGGGGAAGAGGAAAGTTAAAGTTATGCTTCGCTCCTAACTTCATTTTCCATTTTTTTTGCTGCCTCTAAAGTGTTCGATGAAATGTTTTTGTTAAAGTTATGCTTCGCTCCTGTAGAATGATGATAATCCAACATCAACTGCTCCAAGAACTTTTATCAATCAATTGCCTGATTGGAGCATGCTACTTGCTGCTATCTCAACCATTTTCTTGGCTGCTGAGAAGCAATGGATGATGCTAGATTGGAAAACTAAACGCCCTGACATGCTTTTGGATCTTGATCCTTTTGGTTTAGGTAGAATGGTTGAAGATGGGTTTGTTTTTCTTCAAAACTTTTCTATTAGATCTTATGAAATAGGGGCTGATTGAACAGCATCAGTAGAAACATTAATGAATCATTTGCAGGTATCCTCATACTTCATGAAGTTTTCTTTTTGGTTTGGTATGTGTTTATGTGTGTGTGTGATTTTACTAAACTACCCTTTTTGTTGATTTGGTAGGAAACAGCTCTTAATCATGTAAAACATGTTGGACTCTTGGGTGATGGGTTTGGTTCGACTCCTGAGATGTGTAAAAAGAATTTATTTTGGTTGGTGACAAAGATGCAAGTTCTGGTAGATCGTTATCCCACTTGGCAAACTATAAATTCTATTCATCTATGTGATATTTTTGACACTTTTACCCTTATCTATTCTTACACATTCAAAATAATTTCAGGGGCGATATGGTCCAAGTAGATACATGGGTAGCTGCTTCTGGGAAAAACGGTATGCAACGTGATTGGATGATACGCGATTATAAAACTGGAGAAATATTAACAAAAGCTTCAAGGTTGGAACTTTAACAAAGTTTTTGCTTCTTTTTCTATCTTATTGTAAATTTGGTTGATGATTTTAAAAAAAAAAAATCTCTTTCATTTATGGTTTTTTTTGCTCACTTTCTTTCAGGTACTACAGAGATGGATTAGAGAGTTGAGGACTTCTTTTGATGTCTGTGTTTGTATTACATTTTGGTTTGGTGAGCTTAAGATTAGTTGTTTTAGAATTAAAGTTTTTCTAATTCTGGAATTATTTTTTTTCTTAATATTTTATGCAGTCTCTTTTCTTAATATTTGAAACTGTATGAGTATGTTTCTTTGTTTTTCTTGAATTAAATAAGGTTGAGTTTATAAATTAACTAATGTTTTTGTGTATATATTCTTTTTTAGCACATTTCTGTGTAAATGATTGATTCAATTTGTATAGGAAAATGAATTTCTTAATTGTTTTATAATTTTTTTCTTAAAAACGCGCGTCCATTCCTGAAGATCACAAAATGGCAACCAAAAACTAGGGCTTTTATTTCCCCCACATATAATCGTGATTTTCAGAGTTTCAAAAACACTTTCTGAATATGTGTTCTAATCATAATTGTTGATCAAAATCGTTGGGTATCAATGGAGAAATTTGGGGTTTTCAATGAAGACTGGAAGTGGCTGCTATTGGAGAGCCTTTGGTGCTCTGTTGCAGTGAACAAGACAGCTTCTGGTTTCATGTTTTTGTTAGAATATATTGTTAATTCCACCGATTTTCAGTCAGCAACGCTTTT